>NW_025767110.1:70898-141591 GCF_003918875.1 Haliotis rubra | reverse complement strand
CTGTGTCCCCACCCAAACAGTTGTGGCATTTGTGGGAATATAGGGCCCTGTGTTTACACCCAAACTGTTGTGGCAGTGCAGGAATATAGGGTCCTGTGTCCCAGCCCAAACAGTTGTGGCTTGGTGCTGGAATATAGGGCCCTGTGTCCCAACCCAAACAAGTTGTGGCAGTGCAGGAATATAGGGTCCTGTGTCCCACCCAAACAGCTGTGGCAGTGCTTGAATATAGGGTCCTGTGTCCCCACCCAAACAGTTGTGGCAGTGCTGGAATATAGGGTCCTGTGTTTACACCCAAACAGTTGTGGCAGTGCTTGAATATTGGGCCCTGTGTTGACACCCAAACAGTTGTGGCAGTGCTGGAATATAGGGCCCTGTGTCCCCACCCAAACAGTTGTGGCAGTGCAGGAATATAGGGTCCTGTGTTTACACCCAAACAGTTGTGGCAGTGCAGGAATATAGGGTCCTGTGTCCCCACCCAAACAGTTGTGGCAGTGCTGGAATATTGGGTCCTGTGTTGACACCCAAACAGTTGTGGCAGTGCTGAAATATTGGGTCCTGTGTCCCCACCCAAACAGTTGTGGCAGTGCTGGAATATTGGGTCCTGTGTTGACACCCAAACTGTTGTGGCAGTGCTGGAATATAGGATCCTGTGTCCCCACCCAAACAGTTGTGGCAGTGCTGGAATATTGGGTCCTGTGTCCCCACCCAAACTGTTATGGCAGTGCTGGAATATAGGATCCTGTGTCCCCACCCAAACAGTTGTGGCAGTGCTGGAATAAAGGGTCCTGTGTTGACACCCAAAGAGTTGTGGCAGTGCTGGAATATTGGGTCCTGTGTCCCAACCCAAACAGTTGTGGCAGTGCAGGAATATAGGATCCTGTGTCCCCACCCAAACAGTTGTGGCAGTGCTGGAATAAAGGGTCCTGTGTTGACACCCAAACAGTTGTGGCAGTGCTGGAATAAAGGGTCCTGTGTTGACACCCAAACAGTTGTGGCAGTGCTTGAATATTGGGCCCTGTGTTGACACCCAAACAGTTGTGGGTGCAGTGCTGGAATATTGGTCCCTGTGTTGACACTCCAAACAGTTGTGGCAGTGCTGGAATATTGGGCCCTGTGTGTTTACACCCAAACAGTTGTGGCAGTGCAGGAATACTTAGGGTCCTGTGTCCCCACCAAACAGTTATTGGCAGTGCCTGGAATATAGGGGCCCTGTGTGTTGGGACGGCATAGTTGTGGCAGTGCTGGAATATGGGGTCGTGTGTCCCCACCCAAACAGTTGTGGCAGTGCTGGAATATAGGGTCTAATGTGTCCCCACCAAACAGTTGTGGCAGTGCAGGAATATAGGGTCCTGTGTTTACACCCAAACAGTTGTGGCAGTGCAGGAATATAGGGTCCTGTGTCCCCACCCAAACAGTTGTGGCAGTGCTGGAATATTGGGTCCTGTGTTGACACCCAAACAGTTGTGGCAGTGCTGGAATATTGGGTCCTGTGTTGACACCCCAAACAGTTGTGGCAGTGCTGGAATATTGGGCCCTGTGTTTACACCCAAACTGTTGTGGCAGTGCTGGAATATAGGGCCCTGTGTCCCCACCCAAACAGTTGTGGCAGTGCTGGAATATAGGGCCCTGTGTCCAAACCCAAACAGTTGTGGCAGTGCTGAAATATAGGGCCCTGTGTCCCCACCCAAACAGTTGTGGCAGTGCAGGAATATAGGGTCCTGTGTCCCCACCCAAACAGTTGTGGCAGTGCTTGAATATTGGGTCCTGTGTTGACACCCAAACAGTTGTGGCAGTGCTGGAATATTGGAGCCCTGTGTTGACACCCAAACAGTTGTGGCAGTGCTGGAATATTGGGTCCTGTGTTTACACCCAAACAGTTGTGGCAGTGCTGGAATATTGGGTTCTGTGTTGACACCCAAACAGTTGTGGCAGTGCTGGAATATTGGGCCCTGTGTTTACACCCAAACAGTTGTGGCAGTGCTGAAATATTGGGTCCTGACGGATCATAATGTCCCCACCCAAACAGTTGTGGCAGTGCTGGAATATTGGGTCCTGTGTTGACACCCAAACTGTTGTGGCAGTGCTGGAATATAGGATCCTGTGTCCCACCCAAACAGTTGTGGCAGTGCTGGAATATTGGGTCCTGTGTCCCCACCCAAACTGTTATGGCAGTGCTGGAATATAGGATCCTGTGTCCCCACCCAAACAGTTGTGGCAGTGCTGGAATAAAGGGTCCTGTGTTGACACCCAAAGAGTTGTGGCAGTGCTGGAATATTGGGTCCTGATGTCCCAACCCAAACAGTTGTGGCAGTGCAGGAATATAGGATCCTGTGTCCCCACCCAAACAGTTGTGGCAGTGCTGGAATAAAGGGTCCTGTGTTGACACCCAAACAGTTGTGGCAGTGCTGGAATATTGGGTCCTGTGTCCCAGCAAACAGTTCGCGGCAGTGCTGGAATATTGGGTCCTGTGTCCCCACCCAAACAGTTGTGGCAGAGCTGGAATATTGGGTTCTGTGTTGACACCCAAACAGTTGTGGTAGTGCAGGAATATTGGGCCCTGTGTCTACACCCAAACAGTTGTGGCAGTGCTGGAATATTGGGCCCTGTGTCCCCACCTAAACAGTTGTGGCAGTGCAGGAATATAGGCTATTCTGTTCACTCCTAAAACAGTCATGGCAATACAATGTTAAGCAGTAATGCCACTCATAGTTAATATATTTAGCATGTAAACCAGAATCCCAGAATCCCTGTTGTAATGACAACAGATTAGAAAGCAGTTCAATCTCTTGGTTGATGGCATATCTTGTAGACACCTGTTTGTAATATTCCAAACTTCATGTTACATGGCCCTATCATGTCACTTTACACGTCTCCACACTAATACCTGTGTGGGTCTCATTGATGAGTCCTCGACAGCTACCATTTCCTCAACACCAACAATAAGATTTAGTGTTCCAAACTGGGAAATCAGCATGCAGCAAAGAGTCCTCAGAATGCTTAATTCAAACTAGTGTCAGTTTCATGAGGTGTGGGCAGCAGTGGTTAATGTAAATTACCACACAGATGTTACATTGAGTTCAGCATGTTTATTGATGTAATATTGATGTTACAGAGACTCATTACAAACCCTTCCTCCACGCACCACCATTCATCTTTATATACAATAAGAATAGACTCACAGATGACTTACACCCCAACTGGGTAGATCAATGCTCACTATGCTGATCTCTGGATTGTCTGGTCCAGACTTGATTATTTACAGACAGCCGCCATACATAGCTGGAATATTGCTGAGTCTTGGCGTTAAACAACAAACCAAACCAACCAACCACTTTAGATGACTTACGTAGTTAATAACTTCACCTGACACAAAAATCATATTTGTCTGGCTTCTGTAAAACAAATCTTTGTATTTCACAATTTTCTCATGAACATTCGGTTTCTAATGAACATTCTGTTTCTAATGAACGTTGTAAAATCGTTACGTTTATACAAAAGTAATCTCTCACAGTTCTTGCCGAGATATGACTAAATACAATACATATCCAGGACACTTACATGAAGGGTAAATGTAGCATCAACAAGATGTTCTGAAGTTCACAAACAAATGCATTCTCAGCTGTTCTGCCTTTCAGATGTCACAAACCATTTCAGTCAATCTTCAGGTCCTCCAAGAGAGCTCAACGCTAAGGGTTAGCAAAAACTGCTAATCCACAGTGATCTCCCTTGTACATCAGACTCAGCATCACATTCCTTGAGTAATTGTCATTAAGTCAAAGATACAACTGTGATTTATACATCACAAAAACCTGCACATCATCAATCAATTCATCTCTGAACAAATCAGTTTCAATACTCACTTAAGCTAGTACAGAAAGTCTTCCCAGTCAGAGCCACTTTCACACAACACTGAATTGTTGTAAGAACCCACAGATGAAGCACCCTATAAAATCAGCCTTGCCTCCACCAGCTACTGTCTCACCCATGCGTGGTGTTATGACCCACAGGGCACTGCAGTCTGGTTGACAAGGGTATGGAAGTAAGTGTCCCGTTTCTCCTGCACCGTATGAAGGAATGTTTCTATTCTCGCCTGTCTCGGCTGTGTACTGGTGGACAAGACCCTGGGACATGATGCCGCTGGCATTACCCAGAAGACAGCTGCTGCATCGTGGACTGGTAGTCAGACTCCAGTAGGATCCGGCTCTTGTTCTATGGCTGTTCAGCTTTGCATTCTGGTAAAAATAACATAAATCCTGTTACATATAGCATGCTTAAGTTTTATACATTATGTAAGGGGAACTATTTCCTGACCTTTTACTATGTTGCTTTAAACAGCCGTTGTTCTCTACAGAACTGATTTCTGCTGAATAACTCAACCTCCAAGTTTTTATAAATCATCTGGTGTTAAGCTGACATATGCCTGATTTGCTTTTGTTCAAAACACTAACCCAGCACAGTGCATTTCACCTGAATACCAGTCACTACAATCACCATTTGTTTAAAGATAGATCACTGAAACCCTCTTCACCAGTCAGTAAGACATTATGTAACCGTATTCCGTTATCACAATGATGCACTATTTTCATTAACAAGTACAGTGCATAGTAGCACTATATAGATCATTCTTTGGAGAATGTTTTGTTTATTGTTATGTTAATCTCACAGAAACAGGAATTACAAGCGCAATGGCTTGTGCTCTGATTCAACTACTCTGGGAGTCAATTATCTGCCTCTTTTCATACCTTATGACAACCTGTAACAAAGTAGTTCCTCCCTATGCCCTATTGTTTATACAGTTTGACCCCAACATATGAAGGTTCGCATACCCTAAGAATTGACTTTCTTTGTGGGAGTTCTAATGACTATGATGACAAATATGGAGCCAATGTTGGGGTAGACACAAGACTGCCCATGCCATGGTCACGTAGTTGAGATACGACTTGAAAGAAGAACATGATGGGCTGGTACTTCTCATTCAGTGCTGCATCCAATCAAACCACAATGCCAAGGAAGGGCGATGAGTGGTGAATTTAGTTATACGCCGCACTCAGCAATATTCCAGCTATATGGTGGCGGTCTGTAAATAATTGAGTTGGGACCAGACAATCCAGTGATCAACAGCATGAGCATCCATCTACGCAATTGGGATATGATATGGGTCAACAAAGTCAGCGAGCCTGACCACCCGATCCTGATAGTCGCCTCTTAAGGGAATGGAAATGAATGTGACTGATCTATATGTTATTTGTTACTATTTGTTATATGTTGAATGTCACTATTTGTTACTCAGGTCACCCACAGGTAAGTTTTGTAACTTGATGATTTGTTCACTTTGCTATATTTCTATGATGTCTGTGTGAAGTTGTGAATGAATACATCCCCATTACAATATGAACCAGGGTTCTTCACAATCATGAATCCCCCAAACATAAGCACCATTACTACACAGAGGAGTGTCAGTACTTTATTGGGACATAGGCATACTGATGTTAGAACAATCTTAACACATCAGCAAATAGGCCAGTTCCACCAACTATACATTGTGCTGTAACTACTGTCAAAGTGTCTCTCTCAGTCCACATGCATAGTGTTTGCATTGACTACATCATCGTTGGTTATGGAACTTAGCACCCACCTGGATTGCTTGGTAACTTCTCTGGTAGTGGAGGACGGCACCATACAGGTGCCAGATGCTGAACTCTGGCCACAATACCTTCACAAAGGCCAGGCAGCTATAGCAACTCTGTAACAGAGGAATGGTGGGGAGTGAAAGGATGGTTAACATAACCATTATCTAATGAATTTCGAGGTGACTGTAAATATCTGTGACTTGGACAATCTTCATTGCTTTTGATTTGGTCTATAAACTGATCACAATGGGTTCTCAGGCATGAAGTCCAAATAATATACAAAGTAGATACAGTCATGGTATCACCTTGCATTGTGCCAATCTAAGTAATATATTAACGGATAGATAGATAGATGTCTAATGGATACAGTCTCATGATGTTCAAACAAACTTGGAGGTTTTCAACTGACCTCCCACAGCAGAAAGTCACTGAGTCGGACCTCGCCTGAAGTACGGATGAGCAGATCTAGGTGGCGAGACTGGGATGTGTACAGGCACTTCCCCAACAGATCTTCAGATATGTCACTGAAACATGTCATGTCATGCAGAACACATTCATACAACCTTCACAGGTCTAGCATTTTATACAGTATTAAGTAGAGGAAAGTGAGTCTGATAACCGACACAAAACAAAGACATATTTACTAAACTTCACTAAAGTAAGATGGATACTGGGTAATTTTAAGAGTATTTCAATTTTTCCTATGATAAATATTCCAACAATCAAAATTATTAAAAAGTAGGTGGTCACTGAGCAATTCTTGCAAGTCCAGCAGGACATATTTGGTGTCATCCCGCAGATGACATCCATGCCACGTCAGCTTGCTGACGGGGTTAACCTCTTTGAGCATGTGGACTATGCTTTAACTGACTTCGGATCAGAAAGTCTGTGGTTCAAACCCCAGCATGTGATGAGGAAGTTTATGGCTGCATCACAAGGGAAGCAAGGGAATGTTACTGGCCTCATCAACTGACCTGTGTTTGAGCAGCCCTTTACTGACACCCTCAACCATCTCCCTCATTGCTGTACACATGTCATCACGGGCAGTGTACGCAAAACAGACATTCAGGATGGCTCTGAAACAAAGAAGAAGACTGTCAGCACACAATGTATCAATGTCCGCATCAACAATCTCCTGCACTGTCACAACACTTACACAATGTACAACAGTCTGTTTTACCCTAGACTGCCCTGATAACAAGTCTTGCTAGATTACCTTTTTGCCTAGGACAAAAGGGACTGTACAGTACAACCAGAAATTATTGAGAATTTAAAGATCGTAATTTTTTATTTTTTTCACTCATTACTCATGTATTAAATGTGAATATTAGCAGAACATAACTTCAGATTCAAAGACAGGTGAACAGTTAGTATTTTGTCAAGTCACCATGGGCAGCAATGCAGGCTTCAATGTGGCAGGGCATACTACTGATCAAAGAAGTTAGAAAGTCGTGGTCCATGCTGTCCCAATATCGGTCCACCTCTTCTTTCATTTCAGCAATATTTGTCAGATTTTTCTTATTGACACTTTCCTTCATAAGTCCCCAAACATTTTCTATTGGATTTAGGTCAGGGCTATAGCTTGGCCAATCTAATAATGTCATATTTTGGGTCCGAAACCAGGCCTGTGAATGCTTGGAGCGATGTTTTGGGTCGTTGTCCTGCTGGAAAATCCAAAAATTTCCATAGAACACGTGAGCAGATGGAAGTAAATGTCCCTCGAGAATATATGTGTACCGCTCACTGTTCATATTCCCTTCAAATACAAAGAGGGGCATTGCCCCTAACACAGATATGTCACCCCACACGTTAAATTTCGGACTATACTTTGGACGCTGATACAAAGGTTTTTCAGTTTGATTGGTTTATTAGGAAACAGCCACACAGAACTTTTATCTGAGAAAATCACATTGTCCCAGTTAAAATTTCTGTGCTGTAAGCACTGTTCAACCTTCGCTCCTTTTGTTCAGGTTTCATGATCGGTGATGGAATTCCTCGACTTTTCTGCCAACCCATTGCATGCAGCTCAGTTCTAATTGTCTCCTTACAGACAGCCACAGTTCCTCTATCAATCATATCCAGCCTTAAGTTTTCTAAACTCCTTCGTTTGTTTTTAGAAACAAGAATACCAAGCCGCCTCCTGTCACCAACAGTCAATTTTCTGGGCCTCCCTGGTGCTCAATGCCATATCCATTTGCAATATTTTTCAAAACATGATAAACAGTGAACAAAGGGATGCCTGTTTTACTTTCACTTTAGCTGATCTGATGTCCTTGTTATTATACTCTAAAATCAACTTCCTCTTCTCTAAATCATCCATACCGAGGATCACTGAAAATGTCGTCTGCTTGCAAGTAAACAAAGGGGGATAACTCCTCACAAACTAATGAAAAAGGATTAACGGATTTGTTTCTCTTGAATGAAGCCAAGCACTTGATAGCTGGTCAAGGTTGTTTATACTAGAAATCCAATTAAACATATTCCTAAAATTCTCAATAATTTCTGGTCATACTATATAAGGGACGTACCCAGTATCAGAATACCTGTACCAATAGTGGTTGTCCTACATGCACAGGTTACTGACTGTATAGGGGACATACCCAGTATCAGAATACCTGTACCTATAGTGGTTGTCCTACATGCACAGGTTACTGACTGTATAGGGGACATACCCAGTATCAGAATACCTGTACCTATAGTGGTTGTCCTACATGCACAGGTTACTGACAGTATAGGGGACATACCCAGTATCAGAATACCTGTACCTATAGTGGTTGTCCTACACGCACAGGTTACTGACTGTATAAGGGACATACCCAGTAACGTCATACCTGTACCTATAGTGGTTGTCCTACATGCACAGGTTACTGACTGTATAGGGGACATACCCAGTATCAGAATACCTGTACCTATAGTGGTTGTCCTACATGCACAGGTTACTGACTGCATAGGGGACATACCCAGTATCAGAATACCTGTACCAATAGTGGTTGTTCTACATGCACAGGTTACTGACTGTATAGGGGACATACCCAGTAATGGAAGACCTGTACCTATAGTGGTTGTCCTACATGCACAGGTTACTGACTGTATAGGGGACATACCCAGAGACAGAATACCTGTACCTATAGTGGTTGTCCTACATGCACAGGTTACTGACTGTATAGGGGACATACCCAGAGACAGAATACCTGTAGACCTGAATACCCAAGATGTTTAAGGTGTGCCAAACACTTGCCAAGGATAGACAATTTAGGTGTACCTTTGTGATACTAGGTGTGTCCATACCCATCAATGTCCCCCTCCACAGGGTTCCTGTTTTTAACTCCACCACAACATTCATGTCCTGAAAACACATACCAAATATGGTTTCCCTATATATAACGGTTTCTGAGAAAATCTGTCCCCATCATCTCGGACAGGCGGATGGAGGGATGGAGCTCAAACCTATGTTCCCCTCTCTTTGTGGCGGAAAATAATAATCAGTAAACATCATGTAATCCCGTAAACTTGAGACCTGGAGTTCCTGAACACTATCATGACTGTAAGAATAGCTCTGCTTCATTTGTCCTGGACCCATAAACTAACTCGCAAAATATGATATCATCCAAAATTGGACTCCCTGTTATGCCATGCCTATGTTAAACTATTGAGACCACTGATAAACAGTTTGATGGGTTGAAAAAGTAGGTTTTGAATCATCTGAGTTGGTCAAATTTATTGCATTTTTCAATAAATGAATTATGGTCAGTATTATTTTTATAATTTTAATTGTGCCACCTGGGCACATTGAAAATATTTCATTTGTGCCATTTTAAAATTTACCCTGCCATGGCACACAAATTATGTGCTATTTCGATCCCGGTATGCATAGAAATAAAAGGGTCACTGACTAATACACATCCTATACAATGGAAAGAAATGTGATGAACAATTTTCTTAAGTACTTCAATTCAGATCTGAGAATTACCATGGCAACTGTCAAAGATACAAACGTGAGACTTATGTTCAGCTATGCCCTGTTAAAAATCAATAACACACTCCTGCAAGGATCAGTTTACCACACTGACAATGGCAAGGGCAAAAGCTGAGTGAGATCTCCAATACAATTATGAACTTAACACAAAATCAAATAAAAACTGAAATTAAACTGTTGGTATTAAATGTATGATGTGGGTGGGAAATCCTATCTTATCGCACTGCAGTCAATATCTTCATGAATCATTCGGTTTCGGATGACGCTCAGTAGAGCAGAGCTGTGCTATAAATAGCAATGGCAACAGCCTCAATGGCTGAGAGCAGCTGAATGAGGTGGCATCTAACATGGCTAAATATACCTCTAGCTGAACAAACAGTATTTCCTCCTTGCTCTTGATTCCATCATAACATGCCCACATATATGCTTTGTGCTGGATGCAAGTGTGAGGAGACATAAATCATTGACAAAATTAACATACGAATCTGAATTCTTCACATTCAAATTGTTGCAACTAGTGACCAGTGGACTGAAAAACATTGCCGTATAAATAGCTGCTTCAGTCTTCCTGATGATGGAGGTCCGATGCCATTGGGTTCAATGCACCTGACTATGCTTGTGAACTTCTGATAAATAGACTAGGCTCTCAATGGTGTACCTTGACTTCCATTTTGGTAAAATATTAAACATCTCCGTCATGTAGCTGGTGCTTAAATGGGCACTTATCTACCTGGTTGTCTTGAGATCACTCACTCTTTTGCTGCTGTAAGTCAATTTCTTTGCTTGGTGTGCAAGGAACTGGACTGCCGTCTGTTAGGACAGTGGATATTAAACTCTGAGGCACTTTGTACATGTATTGCTAACACTGACTTCAATATTACAAAGGGCACGTTTGTCAATTTCTTCTACCTAACCAAACAGGACAAAAGTAGAATGGATGCCCATCAGATACTGTCATTTTGAAATACCCCTGATAGAGATGTGTATTTATCATCATTCACTTGATACTACGTACAGAATTTACTACAGGTACAATCAGTTGTCGCATTATTCAAATTACCTGACAAAGTTGACCATTTGGCATTTTTTGTGGCTGGGGTAATTTGTCAATCTTAGATTAGGAACATTGTTGATTGGAAAGAATTTCCAACCATTATCACACATATTTTTGCTCAAATTTAAATCACTCATACTTATTGATATTTGATCAATATTTAGTTTGTGATCATTGATCTCTACAAGCTAGATCGATAGCCAGTCATAGGAGGTCAAGAAATACAACAATGTACATTGAGTTTCGTTTCCTTTCTCTCCTATCATTTTCAGTCACTGATTGATAAAATTAAACATCAAATTAGTTGTTATCATAATTTAGAAATGGACAAATATGTGACACAATTTAGGTGATAAATAATTTCATTTTACTCACTGACTATAACAAATAGACACCCCATGATCAGCAGAGCTCAGCTGAAATCAGTGCTTTGTGTTACTTGTCAAAAACTGTGAAACCGACCAAACAAGTGCCTTATCAAAACTTTGTCCCCATTAACAAATATGCTTTTCCCCCACCATAACAAACTGTATTTAAATTTTATCAAAGTGAAGATTTGCACGCATACATTAGATAAAAGCGACAAATGTCCCTACTGCTGACATAGCACAAGTCACAAACTGGTTGAGATTTTGAGATATCATCAAACCCCAAAGGCTTCACCCATTCCGGCAAATAATTGGACATCAGTTTATCTTTAGGTTGTAAGCTATGCGATTGCTCACAAGATTTCCTCCAATAACTTGCCACAAAAAGTCAAGTGTTTCTCAAAATTTTCTGACACCTTCAAACTTCGGTGGACTGACTGACTGAGTTTGGTTTTACGCCGCTTTTAGCAATATTCCAGCAACATCATGGTGGGTCAAACTTCGGTGGAAAGAGTTGTGCAAGAACTGCAGTTATGCAACACATAGTCCCACTTTGGAAAGGGAACCCTGTTGTAGCCTCTTGTTCCACATAACTTTCACTGACAACTCTGTGTGGGGTCTGTCAGTTTTTTCTTTCTTTCAGAGCAAATAATGTTTTTGAGTTATTTTTCTAAGGAACCATGACACATTGATCACACCCAGTGGATGAGTTTATTGCATTTCCAGAGTGTGTGTGTGTGTGTGTGTGTGTGTGTGTGTGTGCGTGTGTGTGTGTGTGTGTGTGTGTGCGTGCGTGCGTGTGCGCAGGCATTACAATGTGAACACATTATCTTAGATATATTCTCACAGGTTTCCTATTCTCGCAGTAAACACGTTCTCTGCCGATATCGACGATTCGTGATACCAAGCGGTTGTTAACCTGGCTGACTGGTATCAAGGAAGTGGCCCAAGTCTGCAAGTGATCCAAATCTTGCAAAATCACAAATATTGGTGAGTTAATATTGCACTTCCATGCACTCCAGACATTACTTTATTGTTATACCGCGAGAATGGGAGAAGCCTCATTTTGTCAATGGCAGATGGCATTGTCTATCACCGGGCTCACAAGAGGTAATTCACCTGATGGATCTAGCTGCTGATAGATGCAGATGTCAGAGGAGGGCCCTTCACTTGAAAACTACAAGCATTCATAAGATAGGAATTGTTTGTGTTATGTTTTCAGCTGATATCCGCAAGTACCGCGATAATAGGAAATGCCTTCATACTTTAAAAGGGATGGATAAGTGGAAAAGGGATGTCGAAACGTCTGTACTGGACTAGCCAAGTGAGTCATGTTATTAGAGTATCTGGCCATAGAAGTGTTCAATGTACATCTTGGCTTACTTTTGTCATCCACTGTATTAAATATATTCAAGATTTCAGTCAATATTCTTTACATTGTTTTTGCAAACTCGTGTAAGAACACCATCTCACCATGAACTTTCTTTGAAACGAACATTAGGCATAGTATAATCACCCAATGTAGGCTGTCGACACAATTGAAGACATTGGGTGCAATGTTTTATGAGATATTGCATTTACATAGTTGAGTTGAGTTGAGTTGAGTTGGGCTTTACGTCACATCAGCATTATTCCAGCCATATAGTGACGAGATCAAGTCTGCATTAATAAACATTGTAAGTACAGAGCCAAAATGAGTTTTATTTCAAAAACATATATTCATTACATTGTCATCGCATTTACGTAAGTTTGAAAAGTGGCCAAAGTGTCATGGTGACCTTGAAGATAAGGTTAAAGTCACCCAAATAGACTGGTGTCTGCATAATCCCCCAATGTAGGCTGTCACCAAATTTGAAGACATTGGGTTAAACAGTTCATGAGATATCGCATTAACAAGAATCGGGACGTATGTCTGTATGCTGCTGAATACATAGTGCCCCGTTCCGTGTTGCGGCGGGTAACAAAAATGGAATCAAGGTATATATTGTCACTAACACAGTCTTTACACTATATGAACGGAAAGGGTCAACAAAACAATCAACAAAGGACAGGACAAATTCAACTACATTTATACCCACAGTCTATACCCTATAAAACCATACATGCCATTCAGGCCAATACATTTACCCACAAATGACCTACATAGATCGCAAAAAATGAAGCTGTACTTTGGCAGCTAAGGTCTTCAGAAGCTTGAAATAAGAGCCAGCGATCTGATTGGCTATAAATCTGTACTTATCAGTATTCTTTCAAACTTTACTGTTAAATTGGTGGAATGGTTTTCTGTTTACAAAAACAATTCATAACTCAATAATCATCCACTGATAACAGAAATATTTTGTTGTTTCTACCAATTGTTTTGAAGCAATGTTTTTGAAGCACATTTTTATATATATTCATATTCGTGAATATCCATGTCCTCCAAACTACATTCATGATACATACCATGTTTGTTATTTGGAGTATCTATGGCAACTGACAATGTATGCATTACAGTATACATGTGTACAGCATAGACTAAAGCATACAGCTTACAGACAATATATTACTGTATCCAGCATGTGTATAATGAGTATTATCAGTGTATGAAATAAGCCAAAAACCCAGACAGACATCTATGCTGGTAACTTTAAAAACTTACCAGCCCAGAAGAGATTTAACCAGTCCTTCTTAAATACTAAATAGACAGTGCCAACAGACACGTTATCTGAATTTTTTTTCACCCGTCCATCAGGCTGGCTATCTGTAAAATTTGACGATCCGGCAGAAATCTAGCTCATCTCGGGCGGTCGGACGGGCCTTATTTCATACACTGGTACTATGTCCTCACATCTCAACAGTATTCTTGCAGCAGTTCGCAACAGTGTGCTTATTACACAGTGTGTACAATGTGTGCATTTGTGAAGATGTGTGCCAGTGTGTGTGGCCTACCTATTGTTGTGTTTACGTCAGCTCCACTGCCTCTGCAATAGTCTTCTGAACATCAGTTGGCAGCAGGACGAGGTTCCCCAAGACTCGTATACACACACCATGCTTCTCGATGAGCTCCCTGGAACGAGGAATATCTTCACATCAACAGGGATGAGAATGAAATTTTGAGAAAAACTCCTGATATCTAGGCATTTTAGACCTTTAAAACTGGCTCAGGAAATGACAAGATCATGACCACAGCAATGATTAAAAAACCTTAAATCTGCTGAAGCACATTCATACAATTGTCAACAGATTTAGACAATTCACAAAAATGACCCTTGGCCTTATGAAATTCCCAGAATTCTACGGAAAATTATCATCCCTGCATCAAGTTGTTCCAGGCAATAAATGGAGATAATGAAACGAGTCAAACAAGGAATCCTTACAAACAAAGTGAGATCAGCAAGAGAGTGAGTATGGTTTTACACTGTTTTATTCCAGCAATATCACGGCAGGGGACACCAGAAATGGGCTTCACACATTGTACCCATGTGGGGAATCAAACCCGGGCCTTCGGCGTGACAAATGAATGCTTTAACCAATTGGCTACCACATCACCCCGATCAGCAAATGAGAACATGTGAGCAAGTGCTTCAAGTGGTATTGAAGGAGGAAAAGATGGGCCTAACAAGCTGAACCATGTAGACGTACAAAGCTTGGTCCCTTGATTGTAGTAAACGACTGATGACATATACATCATCAACTCTGATAAATCTTCAAATCTAAATGAATTTGGATATGTATATAAGAATACATAAAATGTGGCATCCCCCTTAGATAATAGCTGTTGTCCATTTCACCAAAAACATCCTAAAATATATTTGAGCGTCATAGTGACTCCCAAAATGAAGATGTCTAGGGCCAACCCTGCATCAAAATGGATGGTGCATGGGTGCATGAAAAAACAAAGCAAACATGTTTTTATTCAGATTTAAACAAGACAAAGTCATCAATATCCCCTGCAATGGCAAAATACTCTTCATGATTATGTCTATGAGTTATGATTATGTCAAATATTTAGGTGTGTATATAGAAAAGTTGAAGGAGAGTATTGAAAGGTTTTGAAAGTTCTGCTCCAGAAAGAGCACTATATTCAGAAGTCAAACTTGTTTTGGAAAGTAAAAATATTTTATTCTCCAAAACTCGAGAAAGGCACCAGTACACCACCATCTATCACCAATTTCAGTCTAAGTCAAACTTGTTGCCATGGAAACGCCAAAAATATTTTATTCAGAATTCCAAAACAACCAAAAGGCACCAGTACACCACCAGATCTATCTATGTGCCAAGTTTGGTGAAGAAATATTGAACAGTTTTAGAGTTCTATTCCGGAAAATACAAATGTGCTTGGATGGACGGAGGGACGGACGGATGCACGCACGCACGCACGCACGGACGGAGTCCATTTTAATACCCTGCAAAGCAGCAAATGGAGATTTAAACAAGTGTGTAAGCTCAACTGATGTTCTTCTGACTGGCAGAATATATGGAGTATATAAAACTACACAAATTTCGGGCAGACTCGTGTCATAGACAGCGATGTACAGTAGTCATACTGGTGGACTGAAAGCTTCTGACCTTGAGGTCTAAAGCTCCACTACATGGCTTTTGCATCTGGCACTGTGCTGGACCAAGGAACTGCTGGGACTGACATGACGGATGCAGCTTTGTAATGTATTTGCTGTTCATGAAAATGTGATGAATTGAGGTATCACCTCTATGGGATCGATCCTCCTGTCTTACAAAAAGGAACCTCTTTGTAAATGTTCTAAGCATGCAGTGACAATGATCTTGGCGTAAATGTACTTTGCATTTCCCAGGCCCAAGAACCATGACTGAGTTTTACTCAGTGTGTTTATATCTGGGAACCGGAGTCCTGGGCCCCGTTTCACAAAGCTCTCGTAAGTTTAAAATATCATAACCATCGTGACTTACGATTATCGTAGCGCTACAGTACGAGAACTTTGTGAAACAGAGCCCTGGGTATACAAGGTAGTGGTATTGACAGCAGAAAGGCACCTAGAGGCTGGTGTCTTGTAGTGCTGATACTGGGCATGTCCTGGTGTTGACACTTCAACCGAAGCAGGCTCAGATTATGTGCTTTTCTGTTGGATGTGATAAGCTGGTGTTACCAAGACCTGACATTGGCAATGACAAGCCCTGGCCTCCACTTGACTATCAATGTCCTATAGAACTTGAATATAACTGAAATGCCAGTCATGGACTGACATGTTCTTATATGAAGGCAAGTAAACCCAATATGACATCTTTGGATATTGTAAAACTTTGGGTTACACTGAACCACAAATGAATGATCAATATAAAAATTGACAACAGGAAATAGTGTAAAACAGACAATGAAAAATGAGAGATGAAATCATCTCTCAAACAAAAGAAGAGTCATCAAGGGATGACAAACCCCCACTGTCTCCCACGAGGTAATCATCAAGTCCTACAAGAGTCATATGTCCAACTGACAGAACTACTTATTCATAGCACAGTTACCTAAATATAAACATCAATCAAGTTGCAAAAACAACTAAATTTCTTTCAAATACCAGTTTAGGAAGTGGTAATTTCAAGAAATGCTGGTAGTTTTAGACATAAGCCATAAAAATACATCCCTGTCAACTGTCAACAATTTGTTGCCATGGTTACCGGAAAATTAAAAATTCTAAAAAATCGTAAGTATCAAAAGGCATCATCTGACAACTTGATCAGTTTGGGTGCAAAGTTTCGTGAATGAATAGTCATCCCTCGCAATAACGCTCTTCACGATACTGCAGATTCGGTTAAACTGCCCAGCGATCACACATCTTCACGTCATCGAAAATAGCACGTCAACAAATTCGCTGTTGAGCTCTGGTTAATCACGTTGTAAGCTAGTGAAATTCAGTGCGGATTGCAATTAATAGTGTTTATTGTACATATCCATGGTTTTTCAGATGCTTAAAACTTAACCAAACCTGAAGAGGTTTTCAATTCTTCGAAGAGAGTCGTCCTTGGAGTACATATTATGCATTTTCCACGCTGAAAATGTCCTGTGACAGTTGTATCAATGTTTTTGAATAAAAAGATTGTACAATAAATAAACTTTTTTATTTATTATACGACCCCCACCTCGTGGAGTTACCTCCCGTTGAGCATGCGCACCAACTCGGTAATCACCTAGGCCCGTATCATCATTCCTTCTGCTGAATAAATCAGTGAACAGAATTGCGGGGAGGCGGGAGGCCCTACCCAGGGCGACTCTCTTGAAGAAGAATTGAAAACCTCTTCAGGTTTGGTTAATTCTTCTTCATAGAGATCGCCCTTGGGGTACATATTATGCATAAACACAGACTCCCAAAGACCGGAGGCCAGGGAGGAGGGAATTCTGTCCAAGCACATACAAATAGCTATCGTTAATTGAATAATGTAACAGACGCCATAACACTCACCTGTCACATGTCCCAGATTTCGCTTCCGGGAGAGGCATTATGGGAGGGGAACTGACAGGGAGGATTGTACTCAAAGACGACCTCAGAGGTTCGCATAGTAATTCGCACATGGTGCGAAAGGTAAACAAAGCCCCACCCACCTTGTGTCGATTAGTGAGCACCGTAGGGGGAATGTCAAAACGCTCACAACCGACCTAAATACTCCGTAGAGGATCGGAATGAGGTTATTTAGCTCCCAGAAGCGGATATGTCAATAAAACTCAGTATTGAACAGCAGCGTCAACCAAACCAATGAACCAAGACTCACTCGGTCAGAGTGGCAGGACACTGTCCACTGGAGAGAACAGAACGGCCAAAACTCGCACTCACGCACGATTACGGGAATGCGTATCGAGGTGATAATGCCGAATAAGCGTGCTAGGCAGGCTCCAAATAGCGGCAGAGCAGAATCTCTTCAATGGGGAGTGCCGATGCAAAAGCTTTTGATGCGGCTACTGCCCTGACCGAGTGAGCCTTCAACCCCTCAGGGGGAGGCTTGCCCTTAGCCTGATAAGCAGCACAAATACCACGAAACTAGCCAGCGAGACAAAGTCTGCTTGCTCGCCGGCACACCAGCCTTCCCGCCACCGTAACAACAGAACAGCTGGGTACCCGTACGGATTCCCTGCGTTCGTTTGAGATAGACCTTGAGTGTCTTACGGACATCCAACAGGTGAGTGCTCGTTGCAGAGGTCCCCGATGTGGAAGGCTGGGTAAGAGTGGGAAGTTCGATAGGAGCTGTCACATGGAAAGCGTGATCGACCTTCGCCGATGATGCACGTATCCGAGGCCGAATACTGCCACGATCAGTGTGAAACACAGTCAGCGCCCGGGTCGGACGACATAGCATGTAAATCGCCGACCCTCACGCCCAGATGTTACCGCCACCAGAAAACAGCCTTCCAAGTTAACAACTGAATGGAAATAGCCGATAGGTGTGAGAAAGTTGGACGGACAGCCAATCGAGCACAATTGACAAATCCCAAGGTGGGCTGGTTAAGCCTGACAGCAGGGTCGAACCCGATCCGCGCCAGCTAAAAAGCGCTGTACGAGAGGGTGCTGCCCCAGAAGAGCACCATCGACAGGGGTTTGAAAAGTGGAAATAGCGGTGGAGTAGCCAAGAATGGTCGAAGCCGCCAGGCCTTCTTCCAAACGAGCTTGCAAAAACTCCAATACTCGGACTAAATCCGCAGAAAAGGGATCTGCAATCCCCCTATCTGAACACCAGCGGCGCATAGCGGGACCACCTATCCTCATACTGAGCGTTTGTGAATCCTGCCTCGAAGCCAGAATTGTGTCTGCAACTGCTGCAGGAATTCTGCGTGCCTCGAGGCTAGACCTGACAGAGGCCAAGCCACCCACTGAATCCTTGGATTGGGGTGGGGCGTTCCGTTCTGAGTGAGAATGTCCGGGCGTAAAGGTAATAGAACAGGAGGCTGAGAATTACCGGAAACCAGCTCTGTGACGGCCAAAGCGGTGCCAGTAGCACAAGCAGCCGAGCTGGCTGGGTGGACAGCTGTGAAAGGACACGGGGAATGAGTGGTAACGGCGGGAATGCCCAGAGCACTTTGCCCATCCAATCCAGCAGGAAGGCGTCGGCAGCCAACGCCCTCGGGTCCGGTATTCGAGAGCAGAACACGGGTGTCTGATTCGTCCCGCCAGACGCAAACAGATCCACCTGGAACGACCCGTACAACTGGGAGATAACTACGAATATCTGCCAGTCGAGCATCCAGTCGTGCGGGGCCAGGATCTGGCGAGAGAGAGCGTCTGCTCGCACGTTCTCCAACCCGGGAGATAAACAGGGAGTACCTGACAATCGCACTGGTCGCACCAGAGGAGAAAGTCCCATGTCTCCCGGAGGAGCGTTCGGGACACCGTGCCGCCTTGCTTCAGGATGTACGACATGGCCGTCTGGTTGTCCAACTGAAGATGAACCACCTGGCCCTGGACATGCTCTCTCGGAAGCGCGAAAACCAACCGCACAGCTCTCAGTTCCAACACGCGTTGATGTGAAGGTGGGCTTCGGCTTCGGACCAGAGTCCGGACACCGACAGACTGCCCAGAACACCCCAGCCTGTGAGGGGCGCATCGTCGGTCTGAACTGTAAGAGAGGCGGCGCCGGGATTTCAAGGGGATCCCCTGGTGAGATTCCCGACATTGGTCCACCACTGAAGGTGTGAGCGTCAACCACCCAGGGACTGTGAGACTCCGCTCCAGGTCCTCCGAGTGAGCCCACAGACTCGCCAAAGCTTGCTGTATAGGGCGCATCCTCAACAGCGCCCGCCACACTACAGAGATCGTCGCCGCCATATGGCCCAGTAGACGGAGCCAAGTCTGTGCTGGTGCCTGGGGCTGGGAGAGGAACGAAGACACCATCTCCCGTACTCTGGTGACCTGGTCGGGCGACAAAGGAAGCGAGATCTTTGTGTGTTTGGAACCTCGCCCCGAGAAAAACCAAGTCCTGGGTGGGTACCAGGCCGGATTTCTTGAGGTTGATGATCCACCCCAGTCGAACTAGAATGTCTATCACCGTGTGAGTAGCATCTAGGCTAGCTGGCTGTGTTAGTGCTCCGAGCAACCAGTCGTCGAGGTAAAGGGTAACAACGCCTTCCTTTGCCGCGGCGAGGGTAGCGGGACTAACATGAGCTTGGTGAACACCCTTGGGGCAGTGGATATGCGAAGGGGAGCACCGTGAATTGGTAACACATCCCGTCGTAAGAGCACCGAAGGTATTGCTTGAGCGATGGATGTATGGGCACATGCGAAGATCGCGCATCCTTGAGGTCGATCGGCGTGAGCCAATCGCCGGGCTGAACAGAGGAGATCACCGGCGCCCAGTGTCTCCATCTTGAAGGATGGAACCGAGCATCGCGATTCAACCCCTTGAGGTTGAGAATGGGGCCGGAACCGCCGTCTTTCTTGGGGCGAGGAAGTGCGTGGAGTAAAATCCCGCCTGTTCATCGCCCGGTGGTATGCGCTTCGATTAGCGGACTTGTCCAGCAAAGCCTGGACCGTCGGCGCAATATGTCCGCCCTTGCCTGACATGGCGGCACGAGGTCGGCGTATGCGGTGAAGTCGAGGCGGACCTCGCTTCCACAGTGGTAAATGGCCGACACTGGCGGTGGACAGCACCCAAGTGTTGTTTGTAGCCTTCTCCCACTCCGACAGGAATAGAGAAGGCTGACCTCCCACTGGGACGTTGGGTAAGAAGCGCGTGGTCCCGAAAGTAGCGGAGCTGACTGGGAAGGACACACGGCTGGGTCTACAGCCTGATGGGTTAGCGGGAGGTGGGGCAGACCTCCAGCGCCCATGAAAAGGCTGGGAGCTAGTCGAAGAGGACTGCTCTTTGCTCTTACCCTTGGCGGACGGTTCCTCCGCCTACCTGCCAGCGGCGAAGCCAGCCAGCCGCCCGGTCGTAGGCTGCACCCGGCAGAGGAAGGTGGAACGGGAGCGCGGGGGCGAGAAGCCCGCGGGTGCTCCAACAAGGCCTTAGAATCCTTGAAGGAGGTAGCTGCAACGGCAGCCTCCCGTATGACCTGCTGGGCCCCAGGAAACAGCGTCACTCCCAGACGGTAGGGAAGGGCCAGCAAGGTCTGCTGTGTAGCTGCCGAGTACCGAGACGTCGACAGCCACAGCTTACGCATCCCCATGACTGCGCACATCACCGTCGACGCAGCTGACCGCAAGGAGAGACGTCTCCAGCATGCCCCTCCGCCTCCAGGGCCGACCTCTGGATCGAGGAGAGGTAGGCCTCATGGACCACAACCCGCACCTGCTGCATAGCGTTCCGGTAAACGGTGGTGTTAAACGCCCTTGCCGAGCAGCCAGAGCTGCTCCGGAGGAAGCCGAGCCTCCCCCCAAGGCGACCGAAGTAAACACCCACTTATCCACCATTGGAACAGCGAACAGGGAATCCTCCCCCAGCTGGTACCTCCGGACAAGCTCAGGCAAGTCGAAACGGAGGCGAGACCCAGACAGGAGGGGATCGACCACGTCCTGGACCAACGACGGCAGAATACGGAGCAGCGTCTGCGTAGGCTGCCGAGGGGCAAACGCCTCGCCTGGCAGGCGGAACTCAGACGAGTCCGAGTGGCTTGCAGGCACCGCGGCCTGGGGTAGGAACTCGGCAATGCGTCGCCGGACCTCCCGCAAAGCCGACGAAAAACGGAAGGCACCCTCCTGCTCCTCAACCTCCCTAGTATCCATGGACTCGGCGCCTGAGCCCGAGTCCGAGTCTGGGTCTCCTCGCGAAGAGGACCCGAACCCCGACCCGGTGGGCGGCCTAGCACCAGGCACAGAAGAGAGGGAGGAGCAGACAGAGAGCCCCGCGTCAGCACCTGCCATCACGCACGGACCCCGGTCCCGAGACGCTGGAGGCAGACCAGGCAGAACTGGTGCCTCTGCTCTCATGAGGCGGGACGGCGCAGGGACCGGAACCCCAGGAATCATCAACGGACCCTGCACCAACTCCGAGAGGGGGACTGGGAGCGAAGCTTCCCCCTCCGGGGCAGCCGAGGCGTCCGGACCCGAAGCCAGAGGCAACGGATCGACAGACGCCTCCAGGCCGAGGGATCAAGCCGGGCTCTGCGATCCCACCCCCAGACTCTCCTCCCCTTGCTCCAGGTGGGCGAGGAACTCCTGGCGGAGACCTCCAACCGACCCGTGAACAAGGGACTTCACGGAGTCCATGTGCTGCTGGAATAACTGAGTAATGATAGACATATCGCAACTAGGAGGCGGGAGAAGGCGACTGGCCAGCGACTTTTCTGCGTTTACTCTGCGAGGCTTTTTCGCTTTGGACAGGGGGACCTGGGTCAATTCCCCTCACGCCTCACGCATCTCTCTATAGAAGAGAAAATCCGCCGCCCTTCTCTTCTGGGCCCGGGGGGAAAAACCCATGCAAATCTCACAGGTTTCTGAGATATGGTCAGTTTTCTCCAAGCAACGATGCATTATCATGGCGATTTGGCCCTGGGTATGCTTTGCCCACAGACCGAACAGGAGGAAGCAGCCTGAAAGCAAACACGCAAGCATGTAGCTAACAGCGAACCAGCAGCTAAGATACGCGTAGAAAACATTGAAAATACGTAGAAGGCTACCGCGGAAGAAATAGTTGGTTCAATGCGCAATATTATAACCATTGGCCGCTAAACTTCCTGCCATAGCAGAGCAACATGTGCCGTAAACCCACGGGAAAGTGGCGTAAAATAATTAATACAAAGTCACAATTATGAAACAACCGACCAAAGCTTTACAGTTCCTTTCAAGGACAAGTAAAGACCATACATACAGGTGGTGTCGTCTCAGACATAGTTCTCTTGAGTTCTCTATTTGAAGAGTACAGCTGCTCTACACATTACCGCGTCTACACCGCGTGGTGACAGCAGAAGGAATGATGATCACGGGCCTAGGTGATTACCCAGTTGGTGCGCATGCGCAACGGGAGGTAACTCCGCGAGGTGGGGGCCGTATAATAAATAAAAAAGTGTTTTTATTGTACAATCTTTTTATTCAAAAACATTGATACAACTGTCACAGGACATTTTCAGCGTGGAAAATGCATAATATGTACCCCAAGGACGATCTCTATGAAGAAGAAATGCAGGGTTTTCTAAATAATAATCAGACGATCAGCGAAACATCGTAATAACTTATAAAAGACAACTTTATCATAAAGACATGCCATCAGCCGAGTACTTACAATGTTTGCTGTGATGCAACACACCGTGTGATTGCACAGGTAAACACTGCCATCCGACAATGTATGATGTCAGAAAACACATCTTATTTGATTAAATTCAATCCCATTTTCATTCATTAAAACTGTTTACAGTAACAACTGAGAAACCGTGAGTGAAATGGCATTACCTCATTCCAAACAACATTCGCGAGGGTCCGTTTTTCGAGCCTACCGCGATAGCACCAATTTCACATTTTTCTCAGCAATCACGAACAGATTACAGCCTCGTCATCCATGGACACCAAGACCCGCGTTATTGACTCACTGAAGTCATATTTGACAATTAATTGCCAACATTTTGTTTTTACAATCAAAGTGGGACATGCCGCGGGAAGTCAGCAGTGACTTGTCAAACTGTCTCCTACGTAAAATGTATCCTGCCAGGTAACCCAAAGTGCTTAGCCTATGTTAATTATGTTAAATATGTTCGTAGAAAACATGCATTATACTTACACTGGAAACAAAGCAAACAAAGGGAAGGTAACTCCCAAACCCACTCTCAACAGGTGAAAATACATAGCCTAAGTTCAAGGTGTGAGTTCATATCCACACTCAGCATTTAAAAGTTTTGTGACCCATAATAACTAAAAGTCAATTAATGTGACATAATTAACAAAAACACATCCTCATGACAATACAAAACCAGAGTTGCACAATACTGAGCCTAAGAACATGTTTATTTCTGCAAAAACTCACTTCACCTATTGAGTGAGTGAGTTTGGTTTTACGCTGCTTTTCGCAATATTCCAGCAACATCACGAGAGGGGGACACCAGAAATGGGCTTCACACATTGTACCCAAGTGGGGAATCAAACCCACGTCTTCGGCGTGACGAGACAACGTGTTACCCACTAGGCTACCCCACGCCGCCCCCACTTCACCTATTGACAAGCAGGCGTGGAAATAACCCATTGCCCGATGTCCGAGTTCAGTGTTTTTTTCTGTCGTGCAAGCAAATTTGTATACCACACTGTACCGGTGTCCAATTGACTTTCCAATGTTAATTATGTTGTTTATTTTAAAAAATCAACAAGAAAACGGCCGGTATAGTGAAAAATTATCAGGGCAAGTGATTTTACAAGTGCCACTGTACCGGAGTACACTAGCAATTTTAAAGTTATTTCCACCCCTGACAAGTCATGACTGAATAGTTATCAAGGACTCCAGGAAGTTTACGTTCATAATATATTAGTCATCTGTTTAAAGTTGCATCATGCTAAGCTGGATGTGAAACTTGCAAATACATTTTGTGCAGTTTCAAAATAGAAACCGAGAACTACAGAATTTTTAAAAGTAATTCTTCTCTGCATTAACAGGAAAATTTGAAGTTTGACTCAACCTTTTTTTGATAATGTATTGGCTGTAATGAACAAATCAATAAAGTGATATCTATCAATTCCCAAAACAAATAAACATATACATGTTGTTGCAAGAGGACACTAGACCACAAAGGGAGTTTTGCAATATCCACCAGTTAATAAAAGCGTGTTCATTAAAAATGGTTTACTGTAATGTGATAACAAAGCAAGGTTGTCTGATGTCACCCACGGAAAAGTATTGTAACATATTTAACGCCCTTGAGAAGGACAAGGGACAAAAAGAAACCTGTGAATAATTATCTCAGTTCCCTTTCAGTTGGGCTATATAAATTAAAGAAGAGACGGAAAAAACATATCAATTGTGCATTGTTGATTTGCAAAAATGTAATTTTTCAAGTAAAATTGATATTTTTATACTTATCCTGACATGATCTTTTGCTTATCTCCCTTTCCCTTGCGAATGGTAGTGGAACACTAGAATCCCTTGAAGTTCCCGAAGCAGATGTAAAAAGACACTCACCCATGAGTTACCTCCCTTTTGCCCTTTCCCATGCAAACAGTCACATGACCAGCCTTACTTGTCACACTCTCCTGATTTTTCTGCCCATGCACTTGGACCTACTGTAAAATCCGAAGTGTTTCCAGCGGGGAGGTTGGAAGGGCTTCTCCTCATGAGTCCTCATTTTACTTAAAAAATTACATATTTTTCCTTATCCTGACTCGTGATCTTTTGCTTATAGAATCGTTCGGATTGGTGGTGGGTCAAGCCACTTCCTGGATTCAACAGCTGTCCATAGATACATCCTGTATCCCACCCATGGGAACTGCGTAACGGCATTTCCTAGATCCTATTCTTCCAACTTCCGTTGTAACTCGGGAGGACCACCATCTTGTCTTACTTCTCTCTCAGACAAGTGAATGTTGTAGATTCATGTGGCTTTAGATATACTAGTATCTTCCTTTTACTAGTTATCTATAACAACCCATAGATTATGATAAGATCTTTATCATAAGTGAGTTGCTACCCCCTTTACGTACAGGTAAGCTCTTTACCTGTACAGAGTCTTAATCACTCATGCTAGCCTAGTCTAGACTGTGCGCATGGACTTTCAAACTGGAACTTTTTCCATAGTAAAAGTTATCAACAAGTCAACGTGATAAAGGGTGAGATTTCAACTTTGAGGAACCATTAGTTGTTTTGCTACAACAAGAGGCCCAAACTGGTGAATGCCTGAGACGTCTTCGGTGGCTATGTCTCGGAGGTAGTGAATGGCAAACACTATCTGACTTCCAGAAGCAGCCCTCCATAACCGATGATATAGAGCAATTTCCATGCAGAGCTAGTGTTGACGCCAGTGCTCTGACTTCCTGTGGGTTGGAAGCTCTTGGAGGTTCTAATTCTGCTGCTTTGTAGGCTCTCATCCAACGATATTGTCGTTCTTGAGACTTCCACTGATGTCTCCGTCGACAAGGGGATGAATAGGCGCGCTTGAATTTTCTTCTCCTTGTTTTAGTCTTTTGAAGATATATCTTCAAGGGTCTGACAGGACACAAGGATAAGTCCAGGGTGTCCTCTGGTCCGAGGATCGTAGATAGAGCTGGCACATGGAACTGTCTACCTGGTTGACCAGGTAGTTGATTCTTTGCAACAAAGTCCCATGTAAGTCCTAGATGTACTGCAGCACGGTGCCCCGTGTCGAATCTAGTTCGTCGAAAGTCCAGCACATGTTTCTCAGACATACGAGGTGCCGTGGCTAGGGCAAGCAGGAACAGAGTTTTCTGCATGAGTAGCTCGAAGGTAGTCTGTTCTAGAGGTTCGTAGGCATCGCTCATGAGATGACGTAGAATTACATTCAGATCCCAAGCTGGTGCTCTGAATTTCTTTTGCTGGTCCTCCAGTTTAAAAGATTGCAGCAGAGCTAGTAATTCTGGTACTTTCGTCAATTTGATGCCTGACTTCATAGTGATGACTGTACTAATGGCTGCCAGATATGTGGATGATGTCGAACCTTTCAGATGTCTTGTATATCTAAGGTGAGATAGATATTCCGCCACTTGAGGATGAGACGCTTTCATAGCTGTGAAGCCCTTCCGCCTTGCATATTGCTTAAATTTCTGCCATTTGTCGTCATACAAATTGCGAGTAGATCTGCGCAACGCTAGGGTTACTGCTTTCGCTGCTCTGTTGGAGTATCCTCTTTTCTTTAGACAGGTTTTGATACGGTCCACATGTGTAGCTGGAACAATGTTGGGTTCCTGTGGACTTGCTTGGTGTGCGGATGTCTGAGTAGGTTCGGCCAATTCTGGTAGTTTGAGGGTTGGACTTCCGAGATCTTCTATTAGGTCTAGGAACCAGACTCTCCCTGGCCAAAAGGGCTTGACCAAAGTCAGTTGTAGCGCTTGTGTCTGTTTGATCTTCAACAGTACTTTCGGTAGTAAGATCGTAGGTGGAAACGCGTAAGCGTTTAGTCCTTCCCATGATATGCCCTGTGCATCTGTTGCCCAGGCTTGGGGGTCTGGTACTGGTGAAACAAACGTCTGTAGTTGTTTGTTGAACCTCGTGGCGAACAGGTCTATGCATGGGGATCCTATTTCCCTTATGATGAGCCGGAACGCTTCTGGATGGAGCATCCATTCCGTGGGTGACGGGTGAAGTGGTAGGGAAAGAGCGTCTGCAAGTACGTTCTTGGCTCCTGGTATGTGACACGCTTTTATCCAGATGTTTGCCTTCTCTGTGATGTTGAACAACCGGAATGTGAGCTGCAATAGGCTTGGCAATCTTGTTGATCTTTGCCGATTTATGGAGAATGCCACTGTAGAGTTGTCCGCGTGGATCATCAGCATTCTGTTGCTCAGCGAACACGACCATAGTTGTACAGCGTTGATCACAGCTTTCATTTCTAGCAGATTAATGTGAAGATGCTGTTCTGCATTTGACCACTTCCCTGATGCAACCTGGTTGTTGAGATGTGCACCCCATCCTTGTAGCAATGCGTCTGCGTAGAGATGTGTGTCGAAGACCGGCTCTTATAAATAGGTCCCTGCGCAGACATTCGACCTGTGACTCCACCAAAGTAGGTACACTTTGAGATGATCTGGTAGCGAGATAGGGTCGCTGCTGTCCAGATGTTTTGCCAGGAATCGTTGCAATGGCGGTAGTTGTAAACCTTCCTGTGCGAGTCAAGTCTTGTGCTGAGGTTAGTAGACCGAGTAGACATTGCCATGTTCGTAGTGTTAACGGAGATATGACTGATTGAAGAATCATGGCTTGTGTCTTGACCCAATAATCTTCTGGGGTCACAATTTGATTCTGTGTTGTGATGAATCTTATCCCCAGGAATTGCAGATCTTGTTTTGGTTCCAACTCGGACTTCATCAGGTTCACTAGCCTTCCCAGTGAGCAACTTGATTGTAAAGTTCAGCTGAGTTGATCTGCTTGTTGATGCGTCTAGATTGCATTGTCTAGTCAGAATGCACTGCAAAGTCTCCACTGATGCATCAGTGGGCTTCGTTACGCATGTAAATAGTCCTGGGGCCGAGGAAATTCCAAAGGGAAAATACCCTTCATTTCTGCAACAGGCAAACAAGGGACGTAACTCTATCTTGACTTCGCTGCGACTCACAGAGACGACAGCAAAATGGGTATCACCGCCATTTCTTTCTTCTTGTGCGCTTCTCATCCTCGGAGATAGGCATCAGTGATGACAATATCCTTGTCTAGAATGGCAATTTGCAGTGATGATACATCATTCTTCCCCTTATATACGCAGACGATCTGTGTTGATCAGCATACATCGAAGCGTTGCCTATTTGTAGCAAGACTGGTTCCAGTGTAGTATTGAAGGAGACAGGTACACATACCGGCTTTTATCAGCGAAAAATTCCAAGATAAACATCTTTTATCCTGCTGTCAAGGCTAGACATCTATTAGATTCCCATGATGATAACGGGCCGTAGTTGTATGCTGTTTTCAAGGCTGCTGATGAAGTATTCCCCTGTACAACGGGTTTGTTTACAAGTCAGTAAACTTGCTGGCGCCTGTTCTGTCAGTAAGGGGCGTTGTCTGTCCTGGACCAATCAGCTTCAAGCATGACGTCACTGGTGTTGTAGCAAGTTAGCCTCCATAAAATCCGGTGCAATGGTTGGTTGAGTAAAAGCGCGTGTAATTCTACGCCACTCATATAAACTTCTTGAATAAGGGTTGCTCCAAGTGTAAATTATTGTTCAGTGATATTAATCACGTATTCCCAATGTGGATAATATAAGCCAGCATGACAAAGAAGGCTGTCGAGACGTATGTCTGTATGGATCTTAAAGAATACAGATGTTGAATCAAGTTGATAGGATATGGATTCCTAATCCCCACGCTGAGTGACGAGTGTTAATAATACCAACTGTACGTCCGTCCAAGGATTCTTGAAGGCGTTAACCTTAAAGAACCACTAAACTTTGTTTTTTGTTACTCTTTTAACCATTACATATGAAAGATTTGTGGTTAGTCTTATGCGGAACACCAAATTTATTCTTTAAAAACTTGTGGTTAATTAATACCGAGCGATTAAAAGTGGCCAAAAAGTCGCCTGCTTCCCTCTCGCCCGCCAACGAAACCACAGACAGGTTACGTAACTCTGTCGCCAGAGCGCTGCAGTGAGGAACGATTTTCAGTTAGTTGTATAGAAAATGTGTAGCACGCTCATCATTTTGATGATTTCTCGACATCAACGACTACATGCCGAATCAATCGTTGCTTTGTCGCCAATTGTTCCTAGGGTCGGGCGATGGTGTCCCCATGCACAGATTTCCACAGGACCCGCGAGTTCGTGCTAAATGGGTTATGTTTGTGAGCGCGGCGGCGTTGTGGAAGCCTGAAATGATATCTTAGTTGTGTTCAGATCGCTTTCACGGAAGTTAAAGAATCAAAACTACTTACTAGTTGTAGTAAAATATGCATATGATTGATGACCATAAAGATTTTCTATGACACAACTTGTAACATAACGATTTCTTCCTCGAAGTGAGGTTGTGGTCGGAAGTAACAATAATATTGTAAGTAGTATTATATTGACTCCACCTCGCTGCCACGAGAAATTGTTATGATATATTTATGTCATGCAAAATCCTATTGGTTATCAATAAAATACATATTTTATTACCAGTAGAAAGTAGTTTTGATTTTTTACTCGGTGAAAACAAACCTAAATACCATTTATCCTCAGACTGGCGGATGTTCCCAACAGGGCGCCATTTTTAAAAAATAAAAATCTGTTAGAATTAATGAGATTATAGTTTGTTTTCATCAAGTTAGAAAATCAAGACTACTTTCTACCGTTGTTAAATATGTATTGGAATCATAACCAAACGGATTTTGCATGACACAACTTATAACATAACGCATTTCTTCCACGGAAGCCGAGGTGGGGTCGAAGTCACAATACTGCGCGATAAATTTCTTGCTACATTCCCATGGTTAATGTCCACTCACCAGTATGTAGATACTAGTCAATGTAATAGCGTCTTTATATTTGGTCTTATAATCCTAATTAGTTTATTATCACACTTGTATGAATTTTGAAACTAAATAAAAGCAGGCGATCTGCTGATACTTATAGTGAATTTATAACAGAACTGTAATATCTAGACATTTTATAGTTTGCCAATGTGAATCATAATTCGCAGCACACACCCTAGTGCATGTTGTCTGTCTCATTACACTTCACAGCGAAAACAATGATTCTGTTGAATGCTACGACAAATGAATAAAACAAAACGCAAATATTAAAATTAAAACAGATTAAAGTTATAGGAACAATATCAGGCCATTACCTTGTTCGAGGAATGTATCCATCAATATCCACAAACTGTTCCAAATGATGTGTCTTTTAACAGTTTAATATACTGAAAAAGTGATAAATCTTTTCAGGTATTGGTGTATAGTCTCATTGGTCACCCAAGATAGCACACCTGGCAACTAATTGCATAATGTCCGCCTTTCTTTAAAAAACAGTAATTTAGTTATTAATAATGGGCAATCAATGTATTGCCGGTTAATCCTTTGAAAGAAGCGACGTTGTTTTTACGCGAGACACCGACACGACAGAGTGTATTCAGTATAGATTAGTAAATCTACATACATAAACACTACTTTTGACAATTCCGCTGTGTAAGATAAAAGTAATTAATCAATCAGCGTGTTATCGGTTAATCCGTTGATCGATGTTTATAATGTTGAATATTTACTCCAGACGCTAAAGAAATGCCAAATGGGAACCTTTGTCGGGTAATCTAAGTGTGTTACCACTAATTATACCTGTTGTAAATTCATTAACTGACCATCAAGTGAATGATGACAAATAACGTGTAGGTTTATACCACCTAACACGGGTTACAACGAGGGAGTATTAATTGCTGTATTGCATGTGAAAACTTATGGGCCGACACTGTTTTGAGAATACAAACAGATTTTTACATGACATGATTAAATATCGAGGTAAAACAACACAGAAATGGGATGAATTTGGATCAGTCATTATACAAATAGGGCCTAACGACACCAATCGATTTTGACAGAATCGTCTATGAAAACAAGTTGTAACTTGGAAACTAGGCAAAGCAAGAGACAAAATTAAATGACAGTAGATTGTGAGAACATATAGCTTTCATTTTCCACAACAATTGTCACGATTTCAGGTTTATACAAGCCTGTAAACACGATAATTTACCCCCTAAAATGTAGATGAATTCTGCATCGGCTCTCAAAGCTATTCCTCATATGACGTCACAGAGGCGTGCCGCTCTGATTGGTTGAAATTTCGTTCGCGGGTGAGAATTGTGCACTGTTGTCAAAAAGGTCGATTTAAGTCAATTAAAGGTCGAAATGAGTAGTTTTAATGACGGGGTTTCATTTATAACGATGCCAGTTAGTGATTTATGTATTTGTACCCCCTAGGGTTTATGTGACCTTTAAGTCCTTGAGGTTCTCCAGTACTTGAGATATCGGCTTTATATGTCATATCATATTGGAGTTGAAGTCATCAGCATATATGCAGTACGTCTCTGTTGGGTTGGAGTGAGTGAGTGAACGACAATATCAGCAGGTCATCTGCTACCCAGGATGGAGTGAGTGAGTGAACGACAATATCAGCAGGTCATCTGCTACCCAGGATAAGACCTCCGCATCCGTGTAGATGAAGGGATTCCCCTCATCAAGTAGGTTGTCGTCCGAAACTGAACCTACTACAGGTGTAAGGTTCGTGCAGGCTGTAAGCTGTAGAGATCGCACATGTTGTTGATCTTTTATTGTTGAGTTATAAGCACTGACAAAACCATCAGTTTTCATTCTGACTGTGGATTCTTGAATGTTTTAATCATTGCTTCGTTTTTATTCAGCCGTATGGTAATAGAGTCAACGTCATCATCCTGCCTGTTGATCTAAGGGGAAGCAAACCCAAGTACAAAATATTGCACTTTTGATATATGCGATTGTACGCTTATAATTTTGTTTATTTGTTTTTTTCATAATCAGCAATGTATATTACATGTCACGAAGAAATGATAATTGTGTTTTAATTATAATTATTTTGTTGGTTGCATCTAAGCGTTAAGTTAGTTATCTTAAGTCATCTGACCACTGAAACACACCTCTTACGAACTGAAGTCACAGCACAGGTTCCAAGTTCTCATTTCATTTGCCATCAATTTCTTTTAAACAAAAAAATAATGAAATTCTGGAATGAGGAGTTCTTTCAAGGTGGTTCACAGAAGGAGGTTAGCAGTAGATCGTCCTAAGGTCCTGCACTCTTGCTGTCATCCCCTAGGAAATACCAGCTGCATCGAGCCCTGTATTTCCTTGCACAATGACAACAATGTAAACAGATTTTATCTCCCTTTTACTACAGCCACAAGTTACCACCACACTATTTGAGACTGTTGATGTCCTGTCCCTTGCAAGCTGAGGACTGTAGTGAACAAACAGCATTGTACAATCAAGAGGCATGCATCAGTTCTGTATTATATGATTAAAGAGAACAATGAACTTGCTATATATTGTGTTAGGATTTAGCCCCATAATTTTGTTTGTGAATACATTCCACCTACTTACTTCTCCTCGAGCAGTCGGGCAAACTTTTCCTGGCCAGCTCCATGAGACAGTCCACCTCCTCCTTGGACCGTTTGAAGTTCTCAATGCTGAAGGCATACACTGTCACTTCACAGATGCCCAGGTCTAAACACCAATCCAGCGTCTGCAAGAAACAGTCATGACGCGTTCAGACAGTGGCAATCAAGTCTGCACCATTAACCACTTTGTTAAAAAATAATTGAGTAAGTTTTTTGTATGGTTGTACGTTTCAGGAAAATCTGTTTGAAACTTCCGGTAATCATTTCAAGCATCCTACCTCAGCAAGTTTGTCAAATCCCTTCAAATGTCCCTCAGCCTTCTCCATGCTGTTCTTGACAGCAAAACGCCGGTTACCATCCATAATAATACCGATGTGTTTGGGTACTGGACCTGCCTTTAACACAGATGCACACACTCTCTGCAACCATGACCGGTTCCTCCGCTCAGGGAACCACGACATCTGTTTAACATGGTACAAACATGTAAGTGTTTGCTATCCACACATATTAAAGTATACATAAACATGACAACAAAGTCCTCACTTTATGCAAAATGATCTTTCTATTCATGAAATGCCTAAATAAACCATGTGAACTGAGGCTAAGTAACTGTGCTTTTCTATAAGTAATATAAAATATTTCTATCAGCATCATTTATGGGTTTTATAAAGATATAGAATGTTGGCTAAGTATGGTGGTGATATTCAACCAGCATATTGAATAAGTACAGATTGCACTACAAACAAACTGATTGCATTATCTAACACATTATGAGCAGAGCACACATATATTTATAACAATCAGCATAATAACATTTGCAACATATAAAACCAACAAAATATATTGAGGACCATTCCCAGCGTCAGATGGACTGACAGAAGCAAAGGCATTTTGTACATGTAGTTTTTAATGATAAAGGAGAGTTACATGAAGAATACCACTCACACCCTTTACCGAAGCATATTGTAATGCTAAAACACAAATCTACATACACATATTCACAAAAGTAACAATTTCCTCCTTGAATGAAACAACCATTACACACTGCTTATCAGTGACCATACACACCTGCCTTTATGTTTATCAACAGTAGAAAATACTAATGAGTGACCATACACACCTTCCTTTATGTTTATCAACAGTAGAAAATACTAATCAAACATGTATGTACCATTCCGGGTGATTATACAAATGAACTTTATCAGTTTCCACACCCTGGATATCAAAAGAATAAATTTAGCAAGTTTGCACTCTTCGCCTACAAATCTTATTAATAACTTTTTAAAAGTATCCATCTGAAACAAACAATAACATTTCTTTTCAGGTACTGCAACATGACAGTCTGCAAACAGTTGAGTACAGATAAACTGTATGAACAAATTATTAAATAATATATATATCACCCATTCTCAATAAAAGGGCGCATTTGTGTCGCCATGCTCTGTTTTCCTGGCTTTCCTTTTTAGTTGATTCTTTTGCATTTTGCAACATGTCACCACCCCTACTAAAGATTTAAACAGCATGTGCCTGCCACATGTCGGGAATAAATGAAATATATCCAATTGATTGTTAATTTTGAAACTTACGTTACTGTCGCCGCAACTGGTATACACACCTTAAACAACAATCAGTATGTAATTTTCATTACTGATAACCTGGTAAACAGACCGTAGTATTTTGCAATGATACTACTGTTTTGAGATAGTCATGAGAATGAGGTATGAAAAGAAGTCTGACGGATCCCCAAAGTTTGCATGTTTCTACTGTGTCCCTGTTTGAACAAGGCCTGTCAAATACGTATGGTTAAGGATACCAGGAAAAAAACCCCAAAAACATCAACCAAAAATAATCTTTTTTCGACTTTTGATATGGTCAAATGCACCATTTATTGAGAATGAGTGATATATACTTAAGCAATATAGCTTCATATTTTTGCCAAAGGACATCATTGTCTCTGACATAAAAGGAGCTAATGGAACTTTGTTATTGAAGCTGATTGGGGGTACTGCTGTTATTGGGGATTTCTCTATAAAAAAAATAAACCAGAGTCAGAGACTATTGATCTAATTAAGTTTAAGTATGGAATCAGCTGTTAACACTGACCTACATTTACAGGTCTTTGAGAGGTCTTTCGTTGAATTAACTAAGCCGGTCGATTTTTAGCTGTTTATTATGAATGTTAGAACTGAGATTTGTCGCCTGCATAAGGAAACGAAGTTGGGTTGTATTTCGCGGATATCGGAATACAACATCCTCATATGACATGTAATGTGTCACATGTAGCCAGATTCAGAAACCTCCTGTCGCAGGTCATCAGTATGATGCAACGCCACAAAATAAGCGATAAATACGAAATGACAGTCTGCTCCGGGTAATATTATGATAATTACAAAAGCACAAGTTGTGTTAGAAGACTTACGTTCTCACCCTAAAAATTGTCAACAACGTGTCCCTCCCAGAATGATCACTCCCAGTTCACGTTTCACACTCGACTGAGGGCAACCCCGGCTTGTGACGTCAGCGCACTTGCTTGAGCAAGAGGTCTGCCTCCGCGAAAGAAAGTAGGTTTGCATGAATTTGATAAATTGTATATGTTGCTTGTTAACTGCTCATGTAATTCATCTTGATAAGTATTATGTACTCACAATATTTCCTTATAAGTGGCCGTAACGCGATCTTGATCAATGCTGCCAACTCGTGAATCTGGAATGACTACGCCAAAATAGTCCGCCTGACAAATGCCTTACACACGTATGGACAAAAATAGCTCAAAATGGCGACTGAGGCTAATCGCTAATTACGTCTTGAATTCTTGAAAATTGAGTTCAGTGAGAATGTGAAAAGGCTAAAATGCCTACACCAGAATCAACAGTCGCTTCTGTCTCGACGATAGAGTCAGGTAGAAGTTTTTTCACTGCTATTTGAGCGCTGAAAACTCCAAGCGGGTCGACCAACCATTGACAAATTTTCCATACCTTTTCAGAATTGTATTTCCTCATCGCTCGATTCCTGTCTTCGGGGCCATGTAAGAAGGCATCAGAAGTAAGTAAAATTCTTAATTTTGATCAGATATGACTCTTGTGACATCAGGTAATTATCTGACGTCTTTGTATTTGCAGGTGCTGCTTGGGGAGCTGAAAGAACACAAGGTTAGTAATCGACAGTCCATGTGAAGAACTTCTCTTTCGAGTTTCGCGCTTTTCGTCCGATATTTGTGATTTTGTAGATTAATTTCATCAAATTCAGGGTGCCAGATGATGAATTTGATGAATGGGGAATCGTTTCTTGTAAGAATGCCTGCCCCATGAAAAAAAATCCAAATTTCAATTTTGCAGCTTTTACCTAAAAGAATCGACTGGGAAGCCAGAGAACACTACAGAAGTTATTCCAACTTGGTAAGTCACGGAAAAACTTGCTATTGGGTTGAAATAGACCAAACTTTTAGCAAATTATTAAAATGAACCTTAACATGACTAATTTGAGATCTTGACATATTTGGGTAGCATTTTGTACGAACTATAAGATATTGCAAACACATCTGCGTGACAATTCGTAGTTTTATTGTATTTTGTAAAAGAAAACTCAGAATTTGCTATGCACTTATAATATCAAATGTCCTTAGCCATGGAGAATGATGTCAGGGACCTGGCACAAAGCCAACCAATGGGATCACTCGCTTTTCAAAGCTGGGTCTATTATGCAAATATCAAGGCCATTACTGTTCTTGCGCGCTCTCATTGGTTGGATCAATGGTGAACTAGGTCATATTCTAAAAATAGACCCCTGTTAGGTTGTATCACATGGGTAATCACCAGTTCAAGAAAATCGTACTTACAAATTAATAATATATGCTTTATTGATTTATGAAGAATAACTATATAAGATTTAAATGTTGCTTAGTAATATTTTATTTATTGGTAATGATTCAGTCAGCATTTTCTTCAAAGTTTCATTTTTCAAATTACTATAATCCAGTTTTAAATTGATTTTTTTTACAATGAACATTGTTGTTATTTTGCTATTGCTTTATTTTGGTCAATTAGCAGATTCATAATTATTTGATATACTTTGAAATGAATTGCTTTTTTCATGCCTGTTTATTTTGTGTTGTGAAAAAGACATTTGTAACAAGAATTATTTCATATTATGGAAAGAAAGGAGTAATGATAAATGATTGATTTAACAGAACAGGATGGTTGGATGTTTTATTACCTCTGATCTGAGTTGATAAATGATTATTTATGTGTTAATACCAGTCACATTATTTATAGAATACCCCTGGTTTATCGGGCCCAGATGTCACTATGTACATTGTTAATAGGTGCAATAGTTCAACAAGAACCTTTAATCCCAAATTTGGTGACATGTCCATTCTGAAATGAATAGTGGATTTCTGTAAAATGCATTTATAAATGAACACGAACTACATGTTTTGTACTGACAACTAAAGGTCTATCATGCTATACATGAGAATGAAAGTCAAATAAAAACAATTGACATAATTTTTCAGATTGATTTATTTCGTCACATATCATGTGGCCACCTGCTCAGTATATGTGAGAGGCTTGGGCCATTGTTGGATAAAGAAGTTCCACCAAGTATCACAGGAGTCCGCTCCCTACTTGGTGCAGGAAGTCTCTCACTTCTTCGAACTGTAGAAAGTGAGTCTCATTGTCTCAAACAAAACAAGATGATTGTTGTCACTGAAAGTACAAAAGTTAGGGGTCATGAATATATTTGAATAGATGTTTTGGTATTTAAGACAGAGTTTGTCTGATAGTGTATCAGGTGTATATGCTGTCTAAAATATCACGCTTCCTTACATTTTGGTGCAACAAACTGATGCATGTTATTTAAAATATCTTCATGAACAAAGTGTGGTGTCAGCTTAATTCATTGAGATACATACCATTAGCAGTCATGTAGGTACTTGAGGTAGGATTCTCAGGAAGTTTTAGTTATCTGTTGTAATCTGAACCATATGTTTGAATATGTGATTATTTGTTATTGTTTTTTTCTATACTCAGTATGTAGAAATGCTCAACACCAATATTGGGCCTCATGTCAGCTGCAAATTACAGTAGAAATTGTCTGTTTGTATTGAAAAATATCCTGATTTCTTAGAATTAAAATGGTTTTTGAACATTTGTTCTGAATTTGGCAGCCACCTGAACTTAGTTTTGAATCTTTGATGGATCCCTAATTTCACACTGTAGCAAAAAGTACTTACTAGTGTTGGGAATTGGTTGAAATCTCACAATTGATGATTGGTTCAATACCAACGACCAATCATCACAAAAAAATTGGTTTCGCGTCATTTTTTAGATTTTCCTATTCAGGTTGTAGTTGCAGATAAGTATAAAGAAAAAGCATTTGGTTCTCTGATGTTGTTTTTTGAAACTGCACAAATTACATTTGCAAATTTCACATCCAGTGTAAAATGATTCAGTTCCAGTGTAACATAAACTTTCCAGATTCTTCAAGAAAAATTTAGTCATGACTTTTCAGAAAGTGAAGTGAGTTTTGTTAGAAATAAACACGTTTTCAGGCCCAGACAACGTCCTAGATATGTTCTATCATCAAGTATGTCAAACTCTATTACAGCGGTTTCAAAATTGTTTGTATTCGATTATGAGAAAATGTGATCGATTGCTTGGTCGTTTGGCCACTGCAACCAATTTTCGATTATTTCAATTAATCGGAACACCACTAGTATTTACAATAATAGAATACAGTTATTAGTTATTAGTGCTTAGAAAATCATAAAATGTTTGAATGTTTATTTCTTATTGATTATTGCATTGCTTACACTACCAGATTCTAGACAGACAAAATGGGCATCATCTCAGCTTGCTGTTCTGCATCATGCAGAACCATTGCAGCCTCCACGGAACATTGCACATTTCTCACTTTGTAAGTACAGATGTGAGCTTCCAACAGACGTCTAAATGAGACAAAATGATTAAAAACGATTTCTAATGATCATAGGAATGAACCCAAGCTTTTGCAGCTGTATAAAGTGAAACAAGTGGTTCACATTTGATCTGCTGAATAGTGACCAAGTCATTAAAAGCTGTTTTACAAGATGTAGTTGTATGTGTTAAGTGATCGCGGAGTTTTTGGAGTGGTAGTGGTGGTGAGGGGTGTTGTCTTAGGGGTCTTTTAATTTTCCTAGGTCCCTATTTATCATGTCTTGCTTATATAATGGTTACACAGCATGGCCTTGCACTTTTTTCATCAGTGAGTGGTCATATTAATGTGTTCTTGCAGGTTCCATGGTGAAAGGCAGAGAGTTGACTGGCCGCAGTCGGCGGGATTTGATTTTCCCGGGCCACCAATATAGCCATGTGTCTCTTCATGACCGGAAACTGGGACACCTCTCAGCAGTGTATTGTGTGTCCTTTGACAGGACAGGCCAATACATCTTCACAGTATGTGGAATAACACTATCATCTCATAGGTCAACTGGAAGAGTGTTAAGTTGGAACTTCATTGTCACAGTATTAAATTGTCACAGGAAGACACGCTGATAAAATTTACTTGTCATTTCTAATAAACTCTAAGAAATTTTCCCTGATCATTGCCAAGAGAGGAATAAAACAAGAAGGTGGACTTTAGAAGTAGGTGCTTACTGAAATTATGATTACCAGTACCCAAAACGAATTTGATATCTCTCATGATATCATGCTGCAGAGTAATACTGAAAGATCTTCGTCACCGTATAAGAAACAAATTGGTAAGTCCTCTTTCACCTACCGGTGTTACTTATGGTAACCATGTACCTGTGACATCACTGGAGATTGAACTTGGGCTCATTATAGATGTTGCTTAGAGTGTGCGTGTCAGGGCTAATGTCACAGATGTGATGCTGGGAGTGTTTGTTGGCTGCAGGGTGCCGATGACCACTTGGTGAAAATCTGGAGTGCCTCTGCTGGACGTCTACTTGCCACGTTTCGAGGTCACGCAGCAGAGATCACCGACCTTGCTGTCAACTTTGAGAACACATTACTTGCGTGTGGCAGTTGTGACAAGATTATTCGTGTGTGGTGTCTACGAACTAAGGCGCCAGTCATTGTTCTACAAGGCCACACTGGCATGATCACATCTGTGCAGGTAACTATGGCGATAGATTCAAGAGATTATTGCCAAATATTTACTGGTGGTTGGCATTCATTTAAAGCCATGTTTTAACAAGTTGCTTTTCATACAGTAATATATCTTTCATACCCAGGTTCCTCTTAGAACAAATGCAAATACATTTAAACATATTTAAAAGAAATCATTTAATGAGTAATTAGGTATGTTGAGTGTCTTGTGCATGGTTAATATTCACAACACAGGAAATAGTAAACACCTTCAACAAATCGTATTTCAGTTCTGTCCCCAAGCCAAGGGTGACACGCGCTACCTTGCCACAACAGGTGCTGATGGCTGTGTTTGTTTCTGGCAGTGGAATGTAAACACCCTTAAGTTCAAGTGAGTTTTGTAATGTGTTCTGACTCCATGTTTTGGGGTTTTATTGAAATGTAACAAATTAAAGAACTATATGTTTTTGTGATTATTTGGAGAAAATCGTGGTTGTTGTCGTGGATTTTCAAGTATGGTCATTATATATACGTAGAGAAACAAATTAAGGAACACAGGAAAATTCAAGATTTCCTTTATTATTTTCTAGTTTTCTTCACCAGCTTTGAATAGTGCTGTGGTGATGAAAACTGGAAAATAATAAAGGAACGCTTGAATTTTCCTGTGTTCCTTTATTTGTTTCTCTACGTATATTATTTATGGGTGACTTTATCATCCAGAGATTAAAGCTCTTCAATCTTCAAGCTTGTTTTGTTAAAGGATTGAGAAATGTTGAAATAACTGTTTCTTTTTTAAGTAGAAAGTCTAGACTGTACAATTTATGGTTTTAATTGTGTCCAAATTAACTGCAAAGAGAAACTGAGTCGAAGGGAGATAACTCTTGACGACTGATCGATTACCTCTCCTTAGTGAAGTTATGGATGTGTAAGTAGTTATGGATAATACTGATAGCGAAGATGTTTCTTGAAAGATAAGTATTTTCTGACACACATCTGAAGTTTCATTGCAAACAATTCTTTTTCAAAAGAGATCCTCCTTGGGGTACATAAAAGCATTAAAATGTCTGTTTTATATTCCTACGACAGTTGTAACTATATTTTTCAATAAAATATTTACAAAACAAAAAACTCGTTTTTGTTTTGTTGGGCCACCCCTACAGGGCTTCTGGGGGCACCAACAGCCAAGAGCAGGTAACTCTAAGCGTGAACCTCGTAGTTCACTTTTCATGCTGTCATTCTTGTGACAACACGTATACGTGTGTTCCGAAGAATTGAATTCTTCAGCAACTACTATGTGTGTGAAACAAGCAAATTCTGTATGTATGGGACATTCCTTTATCGCACGGGTGATAGGTTGCATGTGTACGCTTCAATTTCCATTCATAATTTGTTGTAACTTTGCCACCTGGTTCTCATTTTCAAGCCATGTGGCTTGAAGATGGTGACCGTCTCGGCTCAAATGTATTCCCAGTAGTGTTAGTTTGTTATAGGCTTACCTTTGCTGGTTACAGGGTAAGTGTGTTTCTCTCTCTCCATTAGATTGAATTCCGCTTATCGTTGTTTTTTTTTGTGCCAGACAGAATACCACTCCTGACTCACAATCTTTGGGAGTCTGTCTTATACTTATATGTCAGTAACCCATGCTTGTCGTAAGAGGTGACTAACGGGATCGGGTGGTCAGGTTTGCTGACTTGGTTGACACATGTCATCGGTTCCCAATTGCGCAGATCGATGCTCATGCTGTTGATCACTGGATTGTCTGGTCCAGACTTGATTATTTACAGACCGCCTAAACTAAACTCACTCACTCACTCCTTATACTTATATGTACCCGAAGGAGGATCTCTTTTGGAAAAGAATCGTACAAACCTGTAGAGGTTTCTGATTCTTTGGAAAGAGTCCTCCTGCGGGTATGGCTGCCCACCTCCCCTCATTCTGTCTGCTTACGTTCAGCATGAAAAGTGAGGTACGACGTTCACGCTTACAGTTACCTGCTCTTGGCTGTTGGGGCCCTATAGGGGTGGCCCAACAAGACAAAAACAAGTTTTTTGTTTTGTAAATATTTTATGGAAGAATATAGTTAAACTGTCGTAGGAATTAAAAATGGATATTTCAATGCTTATAAGTACCCCAAGGAGGACTATTTTCAAAGAATCAGAAAGATCTACATATTTGTACGAATTTCTTTTACAGCACTAAGCCCATCAAGTTTGTTGAGCGTTCTCGAGCAGGAGCCCAGATGCTGTGTTCGTCCTTCAGCCCGGGTGGCCTGTTCCTGGCCACGGGGAACACAGATAATGTCATACGTGTCTACTTCTTCCACAACACCAATCCAGAGAAGATCTGTGAACTTGAAGCACACAAGGTTGGTATATATAGCTTCCTAAAAGTACTTCTGTATATTGCTGTGTTTATTGTAACAAGTTTGTCGTAAGAGGTGACTAACGGGATCGGGTGGTCAGGCTTACTTGGTTGACACGTCATTGTATCCCAATTGCATAGATTGATGCTTATGCTGTTGATCACTGGATTGACTGACTGACTGAGTTTAGTTTTACGCCGCTTTTAGCAATATTCCAGCAATATCACGGCTGGGGACACCAGAAATGGGCTTAACACATTGTGCCCATGTGGGGAATCGAACCAGGGTCTTCGGCGTGACGAGCCAACGCTTTAACCACTAGGCTACCCCACCGCCCCTGATCACTGGATTGTCTGGTCCAGACTTGATTATTTACAGATGCTTTCTGTAACAGAACAAATCCATGTGTGTTATTGTGGAAATATGAACATCTTACACTTTAAACAGAATGTGCATTGAAAAATTTCCATGCAACTGTATTCTCAGTTAGTGAGTGAGTGAATGTAATTTTACGCCACACCCAGCAATATTCCAGCTATATGGCGGCGGTCTGTAAATAATCGAGTCTGGACCAGACAATCCAGTAATCAACAGCATGAGCATCGATCTGCGCAATTGGGAACTGATGACATGTGTCAACCAAGTCAGCAAGCCTGACCACCAGATCCCGTTAGTAGTCTCTTACGACAAGCATGGGTTACTGAAGGCACATTCTAACCTGGACCTTCATGGGTATATTCCCAATTAGATATTGGGGCTACTCATATTTATTCTCTTCAACTTATAAAGACTTATTGGTTAGTTACGAAAAGACTCACTATAAATGTCACCAGAACAAGTTTTGTATTTTGTGTTATCCTCCTCCATCAGGACCGAGTGGATAGCATCACCTACAGTAACCAGGGGATGAGGTTTGTCAGTGGCAGCAAGGATGGCACTGCCAGGATCTGGCGCTATGAGAGACAGGAGTGGAAGGCTCTGGTGCTTAACATGGCTACAAAGATGCCAAGGTCAGTACCACACAATTACACAGATCTTTTTCATACAATACTTCCCATAGGGGTATTTGTATTGTCCATGTTCGGGGTAAGATGTGGTGCCTCTCGGGTGTCTCTGTACATTTTAAGACATAGTTGTATGTAGGCGTGGAATCAGAAAGGTATTGTGTATCCTTGTATTCAGTGATGATGGAATCTGTAAGGTATTGTGTATCCTTGTATTCAGTGATGATGGAATCTGTAAGGTATTGTGTATCGTTGTATTCAGTGATGATGGAATCTGTAAGGTATTGTGTATCCTTGTATTCAGTGATGATGGAATCTGTAAGGTATTGTGTATCCTTCTATTCAGTGATGATTGTGGAATCAGAAATGTATTGTGTATCCTTGTATTCAGTGATGATGGAATATGTAAGGTATTGTGTATCCTTGTATTTGGTGATGATGGAATCAGAAAGGTATTGTGTATCCTTGTATTCAGTGATGATGGAATCTGTAAGGTATTGTGTATCCTTGTATTGGGTGATGATGGAGTCAGAAAGGTATTGTGTATCCTTGTATTTGGTGATGATGGAATCTGTAAGGTATTGTGTATCCTTGTATTCAGTGATGATGTAATCAGATTGTGGTATTGATGTATCAGAAAGGTTCAGTGATGTAATCAGTGATGATGGAATCAGAAAGGTATTGTGTATCCTTGTATTCAGTGATGATGGAATCAGAAAGGTATTGTGTATCCTTGTATTCGGTGATGATGGAATCAGAAAGGTATTGTGTATCCTTGTATTCAGGGATGATGGAATCTGTAAGGTATTGTGTATCCTTGTATTCAGTGATGATGGAATCAGAAAGGTATTGTGTATCCTTGTATTCAGTAATGATGGTGGAATCAGAAAGGTATTGTGTATCCTTGTATTCAGTGATGATGGTATCTGTAAGGTATTGTGTATCCTTGTATTCAGTGATGATTGTGGAATCAGAAAGGTATTGTGTATCCTTGTATTCAGTGATGATTGTGGAATCAGAAAGGTATTGTGTATCCTTGTATTCAGTGATGATGGAATCTGTAAGGTATTGTGTATCCTTGTATTCAGTGTTGATGGAGTCAGAAAGGTATTGTGTATCCTTGTATTCAGTGATGATGGAATCTGTAAGGTATTGTGTATCCTTGTATTCAGTGTTGATGGAGTCAGAAAGGTATTGTGTACTTAAAATGAAGCATAATGTTTGAAAACTCTATGATAGGTGATCATTTGCCATTTTTTAGAATGTATATGATGGTTGCCATTTAGACCTTAATTATAGACAATAGTACAGATATTGGATGGGCCCAGTATTCCAGTTTGGATTACAAAGTGTCACAGCATCCTGTGCTCTTTGCACTACAGTGGTGATAAATTATTTGTATGTCAGATATCAGTGACATAGTTACTATCTGGTCATCTTATCTAGATGGTCTGGATCATTGCTTATAACAGGAATCAGTGGATTTTGTGAATATTCACCTCTCTATGTTGCTTATCTCCCAGCAAATCTGCCCCTGCCAGTGTAGATCCACCTCCAACTGACGACAGTAAGAAGGACAAGTACCGTGTGACCATGGTGGCGTGGATGATGGACGATGAGCATGTTGTGACAGCTGTCAGTGATTATTCTCTAAAAGTGTGGGCCTCCCATACAGGCAGACTTGTACATGTCTTGGAAGTGAGTGATCTCTTACAGTAATAGCAAGTAGTAGTGTTGGACCCGTTGATTGAATAATGAGTCAGTTGATCATTGTAGAAACTCAAGAGATCATGGATGTTCCAAAGGATGAATCTATATGGAATGTTTGTTGAAACACAGTCTAACTGCAAGTAAATGGTCATAACTCTCATGAGGGATAACCTAGTGGTTAAACTGTTCGCTTGTCACCCCGAAGAACTGGGTTCGATTCCCCACATGGGCACAATGTGTGAAGCCCATTTCTGGTGTTCCAAGCCGTGATATTGCTGGAATATTGCTAAAAGCGGCGTAAAACTAAACTCACTCACAAACAAAAGTACCAGTTATAAATGCAACCAAAAAATCAAACATAATTAAAACACAATTATCACTTATTCATGACATATTATATACATTGCTGATTATGAAAAAACATATAAACAAAATTATAAGCATACAATCGCAAATCAAAAGTGCAAATTTTTAACTTACCTTACCTCATGGTAATGTGCATATTACCTTTGCTCATCTGATACAAAGATTGGAAACGTGATCGATAAGTATCCTTGTTGAATGCTATCATGAAACTGGTGACGTGTCGATCTCGTCCGGCGAGCAGAAGCACGCCCCCAATCCCGTCATGTGACAACGAGAACATGTCACTTTATCCTTTATCGCAAATCGAGTTGGACGTGTATACGATATTTCTGTTTCTTTTCTTACTGTTTCTTTGTGATTTGCTACGGTAAGGTTTTCCTATTGTATCCTCCTACCATGATATAACGAAAAGCTACTCACCATTGGCTGTTTTTTTTCTCACTGTACGGTCTTTGCTGTGTGTTGTTTTGCTTTGTTTTGCCTCGTGTTGTTTATCCAGCTTCGCTTCGGCAGAATTAGGTTCCTCTTTGGTCAGCCTGGGTTGTTTTTGTCCTTGCTTGACCATTGTATGTATCTTGTTCTCTTTCTTTGTGTCATATTTTGTGTGTTTTTCTTCTTAGAGGTTTTTCACGAAGATTTTCAGAGCATGCCTCCTTGACCCAAACTGAGATTGCGCTCCGATCTTTTCGTCACTTCGCCACTTTGTCAGCGCCAGCTACCAGGACCACCAACCTTTACCAATCCAGGAGGACGTTGGTTTGTGGAGCCTTTAGAGGGCGTGGCAGGGGACGTCCCAACGACTTCCAACGTCGTCCCGCCGGTAACCAAAAGGACTTGGGCAAGACAAGCAAACCCAAGTTCAAGCACCGCTGATGTTTTGGGCGGTCACGACCTCCCGCCCCCAGCCGTCCATATCCGCAATATACCTGTAGGCGGGAGACTCGGGGTCTTCTGACCCAACTGGACAATCCTAGGAGACCCCTTTGTCACCAATGTTCTCATGACAGGCTACAAGTTGCCAGTAGCCATGTCGCCGGCTTTGACCACCTCGCCCTGGTCTCACGAATATTCCATCGTTCAACACCAGCACCTGTTGACTAACATTCAGGCGTTGTTTGACAAGAAGGCCATAGAACAAGTACTAGAGCCCAGCAACTCTCCCATCTTCTTAGTACCCAAAAAGAATTCTCAGAAGATGAGGATGATACACAATATGGCGGTGTTCAACAAACTTTACCTTCCGGAGCCGCCACATTTTCGGATGGTATCTCTGATCCAGCTACGAACCAAACTGTCCCCCAAGGATTGGTTGGCCAGTCTGGATCTTCAAGACGCATACCTACATGCTCCCATTTACGAACCTCACCGGAAGTTCCTGAGGTTCATTTTCGACGGTCACCATGCCGTTTGGCATCTCTATGGCCCGTGGCTTTTCACTCGAATTACAGCACCGATTTCCCGGTATCTTCATCTTCGGGGGATAGACGACTCTCTCATGAGTCACAAGGAGTGCCGGCTGCTACGCAGACAGATGGACTTTACACTAAAGCTTTTGCACCAACTCGGTTGGATCGTCAACCTCGAGAAGTCCCACCTAGAGCTGTCCCAACAGTTGATTTTCATAGCGGGTTTGTTCCTGACAGATCAAGACCTTCTGCGGGTTCCACCGGACAGATGGCAAAGAATCCTTGCTCGGCTGGGTTTGTCACACCCGCTTACACTCAGGGAATGGCTTCAACGGTTCCTCTTGCCTTTCATCCTCTTAGACGACCTCAGGTCGCGGTTTCCGCTGCCCCTTCATCTTCATCCCTTTCTTCAGTGGTGGACAATCGAGTCGAACGTCTGCGGCGGTGTCTCTTTTACCAAATTCACACACGACCGCGAACTGTTTGTGGACGCCTCTTTGCAGGGTTGGGGCGCTCACCTGGACTCAGACAGCGGCAGGGCTGTGGTCAACCGCACAGGCAGCACTGGATTCATTCGCTACGGGGTTCCAAGCTCTTGGTGGCATTGGACAACTTGACAGTGGTCTGGTTGATCCGCAGCCAGGGACCAACCAGCTCAGGTCTTCTCTTGAATCAGACGTTTCATTTGTTTCACATTTTGGACGACAATAACATCCAGATTAGAGCTCGTCACATTCCGGGTTGCAGGAACGTCTTGGCAGACGCTCTGTCCGACTAGACAAGCCATCCCCAACAGAGTGGATGCTTCATCTGGAAGCATTCGATCTGGTTTGTCACCTCCATCACAGACCGTTAGTGGACCTCTTTGCAACGAAGCACAACCATCAACTTCGGTCTACGTGTCTCCTCTTCCGGATCCTGTCGCTTGGGCAGTGGACGCCCTGTCCCTCTCATGGGAGGGTCTAGACGCCTACGCGTTTCCTCCTTCAGTTTTTCTTCCCAAAATCGTAGCCAAGCTCAAGGAGACCAAGCAGATGACTATGGTCGCGCCTTGGTGGCCGGCGAGAACCTGGTTCCCAAACTACGTCGACTCGCCGAAGGAGATCCTCAACCGCTACCACAGTGGCCGCACCTTCTACAGCATCCTCACAGCCGCCTGTTGCACCCAGATCCGGACAGGTTTCATCTATGCGCTTGGGTCATCTTCAGAAAGCTCTGAAATCCATGGGTTATTCGGCTGGTGTGGCTACGATCATCGCCCGTGCTCATAGAGTGTCCAACCACAGCTTGTACGATGACAAATGGTCTGCATTCGAGAAGTTTTGCGCTGATCGCTCTAAGAATCCGGTTAAAGCTTCTCCTCAATTTATTGCGGAATTCCTCCTCTACCTACGCAACACTCATCATCTGAAAGGTGGTACGATTTCTACTTATTTGGCAGCCCTTAATTCAGTGCTGGCCGTCAAGTCTGATAGGAAGGTCTCCAAGATCCTGGAATTACTGGCCATGCTGAAAGAAGTCGAAGTTCCGCCCTCCAGCTTGGGATCTTAATGTGGTTTTACAACACCTTCGTGGACGTCCTTATGAGCCTTTGTCTGTGGCCTCCTTCGAGGACTTGTCCAGGAAAACAACTTTTCTTTTGGCACTTGCTACTGCGGCCAGAGTTAGTGAGCTTCACGCCATAGATGTCACCAGGATTAGGTTTGAACAGACTCGTCACGGTTCTGTTCCCTTTGGGTCTTCTCTGGGGCTTCATTGCCAAGAACCTGTTGCCTGGTCATCTGGATATTAAGTTTGTCATCCCTCCTTTGTCTTCTATAGTGGGCAGTGATGACTCCGATGAACTTGCGTTGTGTCCCGTCAGGGCTCTTAAAGAGTACATCAAGCAGTCAGGAGTACCAGGAAACGCCTTTTTATTCCATTTTCTTCTGCGTCGAAGGGTGAGGTCAACAGAAATACCATCCCTTTGTGGCTTCGCTCGACTATCCTCGCAGCTTACGACTCCGCTGGTTTGCCTCACCCAACCGCCAACAACCTGCACGAGATCTGGGCCTTAGCGTCCACCATGGCTCTGCACAGAAACTGCTCGGTCCCCACTATTATGGAAGGTTGCTTTTGGAGGTCTGTCACAGTCTTCGCCAGCCATTATCTCCGGGATCTGGCAGTCCAGGATGTACAGGGGCTTCAGTCCTTTGGCCCGTTCGTGGTAGCTCAGCAACTGACGCTGCCCTCTTCTCACTAGGTGCTTATTCTTTTGTCTAATCATCTTAGTGATAGTTTTACGGTTAACCCACGTTCTCTTGTGTTGTGTTTTCCTTATCAGGGGTTCTACCGGTGGTTTACTGTTCTTGTTTCAACGATTCCAGTTCAACAACAAGACAGTTTCCACGTCCCCGGTTGTGCTGTTTTGGTCTGATAGTTTTGGCTGGTCTTCGCCGGTGTCTGACCCTCCTACCTTTATGTGTCGGATCAAAATGTACATTACCATGAGGTAAGGTAAGTTAAAAATCGATTAAAATCTAAATATTTTAGATATTTAAATACTTACCTTACCTCATGGCGTCTTACGCCCTCCCTACGATGGATCATCTCCTCCCTGCTCTGGACTCCGCTCGGACTTCAGGATTCGGATAAAGTGACGTGTTCTCGTTGTCACATGACGGGATTGGGGGCGTGCTTCCGCTCGCCAGGCGAAATCAACACGTCACCAGTTTCATGATAGCATTCAACAAGGATACTTATCGATCACGTTTCCAATCTTTGTATCAGATGAGCAAAGGTAATATTTAGATTTTAATAATATTTTGTACTTGGGTTTACTTCCCTAGAAACGAAGCAGCCGGGATACGAACCCAGTCAGAGCGGTTGTGTGTGCACTCAAGTGTAATGGCTGGTTCATTTGCAGATGCTCTCACGGCTCATTGTGTGTGTCAGAGTTTCTACCAGTTGAATTGGAAAATGTACTGGTAGAATCTCCGATTCAACCAGTAGAGACTACGATTACAATCTCTACTAGTAGGATCAGGATTTCTACCAGTAGAGACTCCGATCGCAGTCTCTACTAGTAGAGAGTCCGATCGCAATCTCTACTGGTAGAATCGGAGTCAACTTTATAAGTTGAATTTGCATATTTTTCCTTATCCTGACTCATGCTCTTTTGCTTGTCCCCTTCCTCTTGCGAACATAGTGGAACACTTGTATCTCCTTAATTGAAGCTCCCTTCAATGTAAAATCACTAATTGGTACTCACCCACGAGTTACCTCCCCTGCCGTAAGCGCGGGAACAGGTGTCGCCACCCTCTGGCCTCATGCTTCACTCTCTCCTTCTTCGCCCAGTGAGCAGGATGTGAGAGCGCCTGTGTCTCCTTACACACTATATCCTTTGGTTTTTCTTAGTTAGTTACCTTTATAGTTTACTATAAAGGTATAGCTAGTATCCTTCAGTTATTTGCATTAATAATTAATCATTATTTCTACTGTTTATTCACGGAGTTCGCGGATTGTTCAGCTAGTTTTACATTGATGAAAACTGTACTATTTGTAGATTACGCTTTTCCGCATGATCCGACATGTGGTATGCCCTAGTTGTACTACACGCCTTGTGCGTTTTGACTCACGCTAGCAGTTACTGCATAAATTTAACCAATTCCTGCCTTTGATAAATACCATCTTTGCGTCTTTGAGACGTGTTGCAGATAGGTCACGCAAAACTAGGTGTAGACATGGCCCGACACGCCGGATTGCCCATCCAGTCAACTGCTGTCGAGTGATCCTCCGTCTGGTGTTCTGCTTGAGACCCCATCGGAAGAGGGACGTGGGATGCAGTCCGCCACCTCTAAGCAGCTTAATCGCCTCTCCAGACATCCAGTCATCGCAGACAAAGTCCAAGAGGGCCTCAACGCTTTCAACGCAGACTTCGTGACCCCAGGGCAGCCGTCTTCCTCCAAAGGGAAATCTACGAAGTCATCGAGAACTTTCTCAGACGAGATCGATTTCCAGCAGCAGAATTGGGCCTCTACGATGACCAGCCTATCATCATACCCGACACGCCACAAGAAGCTTACCAGTGACAGCGACAGTGACGCCAGCAGAGATCAACAAGCAGCCTGATGCCTCTACACTGATGTCAGACGAGATCGCTGAGGGCCCCACCGCTAACACAGCAGAAAGGGCACCATCTACTACGCCGCAGATCATCCCAAACGATCTTATGAAACAGATCATGATTATGATGGAAGGCCACTATAGACTGGAGAAGCAGCCATCCCAGGGTCCGAAGCCGAAGGCTCCGCGTGGACAGCACCCCAGGGGCACCATCTGTCAACGTAGCAGCCCGCGACAATGCAGCCTTCGCCGAAGGAAGTCACAGACCACCTCGACGAAGGACCCAGATGTACAGCTTCGCGAAGGCCTTCGCTGGGCGGGAAGATCATCACCTTCTTCGCCATACTCAGATATGGAATCTGATCACCAGACCACCGCATGCAAGCCTTTCGAAGGTCATATCATCGCTCCCCAGGACCGGACGATCGACGGCTTCGCTGGCGTTCGCGAAGGACACCTGAACCCAGATCGTCTTCATCTAAAAGATCAGCAGGGACTACACAAGAGCTTCGCTGGGCTATCAGTCCCCTCATAGATCGCCAAGAAGGTCAACCTATCGATATAGATCACCAAGGCGATCACCTCGATCACCACGCCGATCACCTCACAGGTCTGCACATAAGCCTACAACTAGATCTCCACAAGCGTCAAAACGATATAGAGATAGAGCCACACAGCCCTACATCAGAAGAGCAACAACCTCTTATCTATGATGATGGAATGGAAGATGATGGAGGAATTATTTTCTCAGATGCAGAGATAAGATATTGGATGGTCAATAATCTAGATCTCTCATCACCTTCCAAGTGGCAATAAGGCAGACTTATCTGATGAAAGAAGATGGCGCAGATGCTATTACACTACCCCAATCGACCCGATTATGGCGGTACCTCAGAACCTAGATACAGCATTTAACAAAGCCACAAAGGTTCAGACGCCACATCTGCCAAATTTCAGCCAAGAAGTTCTCCACGATAATATGGAACCCTTCTTCAAAGCGCAAGACATCGATGAGAACTATAAGCTGATCTCCGATGCCAAGAACAAGTACTACAAGATTGATGATCGGAAATTGGTTCAGATAGAAACCATGACCAGGTATGTTCTTCGGTCTAAATAGATCTAGAACAATAAATGAGACACTTATCTCCAGATTTCGAACACCGACCTCTGAAGATGACAGAATGATTTACTCGGCCCTACTGATGCAAAAAGAAGGACCAGCAGTTTTAACAGATCATCTGACGATGGGGTCTCAGCAGCATTGACCTTAGCTCGTCGTCAAGGCCTCCTAGCTTCCTGCAACTGGGGTGAGAACTTTACAGCTCCACTATATACAGCCCCGTGGTCTTCCCCATCCATATTTGACGGAGGAATAGACACAGTCTCCAAAGAAGTCACCAAGGATTCTAGAGAAGTCCTGATGATTAAATCGATGGACACGCTAGCCAGTGTCATTCGACAGACTTCACAAAGATACTCAGGAGATCTAAATTCACGGGCCTACAAAGAGCTAGAGACAGGAAGATTGCCAGTTCAGGGGAAGAGATTCTTTTCGTCACAGCCCATATGGCAACTATAGAGGAGGGTCAGGACGAGGCAGGACACCCAGAGGTTCCGCTAACTATAAACGCTGAAAGACAGGTTCGAACGACTGGAGTCTTCCACCCCCAGCCGCTCCAGTACAACCGTCACAAGTGGGTGGACGTCTTCAACTACACTGGGAAACTGGGGAATACTTCAAGACACCTATGTCTCCAACATTCTTCAACAGCGATTTCTCAGATCCCACTACAGGCAAGCCTCCACTAACAGTCAACCCTCACAAGTTCGAGGTAGAGGCACAACAACTACTAAAGTTAAGAGAGGCGGTTACATTACTCCTAACCAAGCAGGCCATAGAAGTAATAGAGCAAGGAAACATCGAACCAGGTTTCTACTCCCAGTTTTCCTAGTACCCAAGAAGAACTCCAAGGAGAAATACAGACTCATTTACAACATGAGCTTCTTCAACAAGACTTACTTAAACAGACCACCCAGGTTCACTATGATACATCTACCGCAGCTACGGCAGATGATTAAGCCCCATGGACTACATGGGCAGTATAGATCTACAAGATGCTTATCTGCACATCCCAATACATCCCGAATCCAGGAAATACCTTCGGTTTACGCTTAGACGGGTTACATTACCAGTGGAAAGTACTCCCATTCGAATAGCATCAGCCCCATGGTTATTCACGCGAGGATAACGAAACCGATTGTTATCTATCTACATCGTCAAAGTACACGCAGAGCGTTCTTCCTCGACGACGGGATACAAGTAGATCAAGATCCACAGCATCTCAAACTACAGTTAAACTACATCATAAAGCTACTAACACAGCTGGGATGGTTAGTAAACTTACACAAGTCGGACCTAGTACCATCGCCAAGATCTGCACCTCTAGAATCCGATTTATCACCAATCTCAACCGTATAGTCGTACCAGAAGACCGTTGGCTCAAGATCCAACAGATCATTCCACCAGCTCTACTGTCACCGCTACCACTTCGACAATGGCAGAGCTTACTAGGTCTTCTAACATCAGCCCAAGACTTGACAGTCATAGGCAGATTACAGTTCGTCCGTTACAGGTCTTCGTCAATACACATCTCGGCGACCTACAACCATTCAGTCTACCGATACATCTCAGACCTCATCTATTATGGTGGACAAAGAAATCGAATGTCTGCGAAGGGATTTGTTTAGCAGAGCAGGAATTCAAGACCCATCTATATGTAGACGCTGCCGCTCCAAGGTTGGGGAGCTCATCTCTCCAACGGGACGGCATCAGGGTTATGGACTCAGCTAGAAAGCAAACTCCACATAAACGCATTAGAGATGAAAGCTGTAATCAACGCCATAAGACATTGGAGCAACATTCTACAGAATGCGCACCTGATGATACATACCGACAACTCGACAGTGGCGTTTTTATGTGAACAGACAAGGCTCAACGAGATCGCCGAACCTTTTGAATTTAACCTTTCAACTGTTCGAATTAATCCAAGATCTAAATCTACATGTCAAAGCATGCCACATTCCCGAGCCAGGAATATACTAGCAGACGACTCTCTCGCCACATCTACCGTCACGACAGAATGGATGCTCAATACAGAGATATTTGCACAGATAATCAAGCAAATAGGAGCCAGCTAGTAGATCTATTCGCCACAAGGTTCAACAATCAACTACCGACATTCGTGTCACCAGTGCAGACCCACAAGCATGGGCAACAGGCGGCTCTAAGCATTTCATGGGAAGGCCTCAATGCGTCGCCGTTTCGCCCAGCAATAATACCTCTAGTATTACAGAAAATCAACCAAACGCAGAGCCTACAACTCACTTTGGTCGCCCTATTGGCCGGCCAGAGCGTCAGTTTCCATGTAATACAAGATATCGGTCAACCGGCACTAGAACTACCCAAGCGGCGCCAAACCTGTTAATACATCCTCACACCAAACAGGTGCACAGAAACCCAGAAGTATTCAAACTTCACGTATGGACTGTATTAAAATGTGATTTTTAAACAAGAGAGGATATTCTACCAGGGCGGCAAAAGCGGTCACGCTTGCCTTACGATACTCAACGCGTAACTTGTACGATGACAAGTGGCAAAGTTTCAAAATTATGCAACAAACAAGGGTTTTATTGGCGAGATGCTACGCATCCTCAAGTGGCAGACTATTTGTGTTACTTCACGGCAAAACAAACATTTAAAAGGCTTCGACATTGTCAACATATCTTGCGGCTTAGTTCTGTGATTTCTATGAGAACGGGTGTTAAATTAACAAGAACACCAGAGTTACTGGCCTTACTACGCAGTGCTTTCCATTGGAGGACCAAAAGGAAATTCCACGCTCCAACTTGGGATCTGAATGTAGTTTCGACACACTCACAAGTGAGGATTACTTAACCATTGGAATCGACAACGTTTGAATTTCTCTCACAGAAAACAGTCTTCCTGTTATCGCTATAGCCACGCAGCCAGAATATCTGAAATTCATGCTCTAGATTATGAGAGGATACAGTTTGATGAAAATCAAAAGACAGCACCTGGGATTAAGATGGGATTTCATCGCCAAAATCAACTACCAGGTCAACCAGACAGGTTATTTCACATCCCTGCGCTTATCCTCAATTCTTGGATCTCAAGATACATTGGACTTATCTCTATGCCCAGTACGAGCTCTCATAATCTATTTACGTCGTTTCCAAAACAAGGCGAAGATCGCCAGAAGATTGTTCATCCCGTTATAAGCCACAAATCAGACAGAAGTCTCTCGCACCACCATATCAATATGGATAAGAACTGTCATTTTGGCCTATAAGGCAGCAGGACTGGACCCTCCAACAGCATCAAATCCCCATGAAATCAGGGCATTGGCATCCCTCGCCCTTCATGGTAACTGTTCATTGAATACAATTATGGAAGGATGCTTTTGGAAATCTAACATGGTGTTTGCTAATCACTATCTCAGAGATATCACCACCGAGGACGCGTCTCTGGCATTCATCATTTCGGTCCTTTGGTCCTCGCTCAGCAATTGACAGTCCCTCGAGGCGTTAATATTCACCCCACGAGAGATTATTAGATATATGATACATATATTCACTAGCTTATAACTCCATGGAGTTCTAGGGCTATGTACATATTTAGCTTAGGTTATTCAACCTTAAGCTCATACTGAGTTATATTCAGTGTACAGCCACGTGAGAGTAGCAGTTTATATATATATATTGATATATCAGTATATTAGTAAGGTAATACCCCACTTATAGTGTATATATCTATGGCTTATTATAAGGAAATATCCTAAGTCTCAATGCCTTATGAAGTTCCAAGAGGGTTATTACAATATCACTTACTTAAATCACTAATTAATCCAAAGTATTCTGTTTACCCACCACCTCTCCCGTGGATTCTACAAGCAAAAGAGCATGAGTCAGGATATAAAAAAATATGTAATTTTTGAGTAAAATTGATATTTTATACTTATCCTGACTCATGAGGTTAGTTCCTCCATCCTCCCCACATAACACTTTGGATTTCCCTGTAAATTCAAGTGTTGGGCTCGCAAAATCAGGAGAGAGTGAAGCATGAGGCCAGAGGGTGGCGACACCTGTTCCCGCGCTCACGGCAGGGGAGGTAACTCGTGGGTGAGTACCAATTAGTGATTTTACATTGAAGGGAGCTTCAATTAAGGAGATACAAGTGTTCCACTATGTTCGCAAGAGGAAGGGGACAAGCAAAAGAGCATGAGTCAGGATAAGTATAAAATATCAATTTTACTCAAAAAATTACATTTTTGATGATTTGTTTAGGTCAGTCCATACCTAAAGGTATCAGAATCTGCAAAGTTGTGTTTTACGTTGCATGTGACCTTTAAGTTGTACCACTTAGTATTTATTTCTGGACTGACTATCTATGATGGATCAGAGAAACAAAAGACAGCTTGAAAAATATACAAAATTCAAGTAATTAGTAACTTAAAGAATGGTATTCCATGAAATCTTCAAGAAATTGTTGCTTGCCCTGACAGAGTCACCAAGATGAAGTGTTTGTGCTGGAGCCAAGTCCTATTGATGCCCGCATCCTCCTCAGTGCTGGCCATGATGGCAACATCGTTATCTGGAACTTGCAGACAGGGAATAAGATCAAAACATTCTTTAACATGGTAAGTCTTCCATCATCACGGAAAATGCAAATATCAGGTGTGCAGAAAAGCTGTGTCTGTTTTTGTGAACTGTTTGGCAAGTTGATCTTGGCTGTTTAATTTTCCACAAACGTACCCTTCAATTCAGGACAAGTAGATTTTGACAAAAGGGTTGGCTGAACTGAGTATTTTCGATACATCCATGTATACACAGTATATACACAGTGTCTCATGCCCATTTGAAACCCAAGTACAGTCCAAGTGATCATGTTGCGGTTTGTTGACAGATTGAAGGTCAAGGGCATGGTGCAGTTTTTGACTGTAAGTTTGCACCAGACGGTCTGAGTTTTGCAGCTGTTGACTCTCATGGACATCTGCTTATGTTTGGATTTGGATCAAATGAGAAGTACCAGAAGGTAAGCAGCTCCAGTCAAAAGACACATGCCTACAAACACAGCTGTAATCTGTATCTTTAAAATTATGATTTGTGCACTTGCTTGAAAGAGACAGTGTTATTTTTGTGTGACAATATGACCATGATGACATTGTGTGGGTTCACACACGATACTATGTCCTTGTTCTGCATCAGAGGTGAGTAGTCTTGAGTTTTTATATCATGGTAACTGCAGATCTGAGATTTGCACACATCTACAGTCTGCAGTCAGTAGGAGTGAGCAATGACTTTGCATACGTCTTTTTCCCTCTTCAGGTACCGAAAGAAGTATTTTTTCACACAGATTACCGTCCGCTGATCCGTGATGCCAATAACTATGTGCTTGACGAACAAACACAGCAGCCTCCCCACCTGATGCCACCTCCGTTCCTAGTGGACATTGATGGTAATCCCTACCGCCCCATCACCCAGCGCCTCGTCCCCGGCAGAGAGAACTGTAAGGATGAAATGCTGATTCCAGAGGTGGCTGTCAATGAGGAGGGTGAGTAGAGGCTGGAGACAGTAGTAGATGAGATGGCGTCTTCCTTGATTATCCAGTCTGTTATAACATAATAATCCCAATTATACAGCACAGGCAGTTATAGCAGTAATCCTAGTTACACAGCACAGGCAGGAACGACAGTAATCCTCGCTATACAGCACAGGCAGTAATCCTCGTTGCTCAGGCAATAATGACAGTAATACTTGCTATGCAGCACAGGCAGTAATGACAGTAATTCTCGCTATACAGCAAAGGCAGTAATGGCAGTAATCCTAGTTACAAAGCACAGGCAGTAATGGCAGTAATCCTTGCTATACAGCAAAGGCAGTAATGGCAGTAATCCTCGCTATACAGTAATGGCAGTAATCCTAGTTACAAAGCACAGGCAATAATGACATTAATCCTTGCTATACAGCAAAGGCAGTAATGGCAGTAATCCTAGTTACTCAGCACAGGCAGGAACGACAGTAATCCTCACTATACAGCACAGGCAATAATGACAGTAATCCTCGCTATACTGCACAGGCAGTAATCTTAGTTACACAGCACAGGCAGTAATGACTAATCCTCGCTATACAGCACAGGCAGTAATGGCAGTAATCCTTGCTATACAGCACAGGCAGTAATCCCAGTTACACAGCACAGGTAGTAATCCTAGTTATAAAGCACATGCAGTAATCCCAGTTATACAGCACAGGCAATAATGGCAGTAATCCCAGTTATACAGCACAAACAGTAATCCTAGTTACATAACACAGGCAGTAATCCTAGTTACAAAGCACAGGCAGTAATCCTAGTAGTTATACAGCAAAGGCAGTAATGACAGTAATCCTAGTTACAAAGCACAGGCAATAATGGCAGTAATCTCAGTTCCACAGCACATGCAGTAATCCTAATTACAAAGCACAGGCAGTAATCCTAGTTACGAAGCACAGGCAATAATGACAGTAATCCCAGTTATACAGCACAGGCAGTAATCCTAGTTATACAGCAGATGCAGTAATGGCAGTAATCCCAGTTATACAGCACAGGCAATAATGGCAGTAATCCCAGTTATACAGCACAGGCAGTAATCCTAGTTACACAGCACAGGCAGTAATCCTATTACAGCAAAGGCAGTAATGACAGTAATCCCAGTTATACAGCACAGGCAGTAATCCTACTTATGGCACAGGCAATAATGGCGGTAATCACAGTTCCACAGCACATGTCAGTAATCCTAATTACAAAGCAATGGCAGTAAATAATGGCAGTAATCCCAGTTATACAGCACAGGCAATAATGGCAGTAATCCCAGTTATACAGCACAGGCAGTAATGGCAGTAATCCCAGTTATGCAGCAGATGCAGTTAATGGCAGTAATCCTAGTTATACAGCACAGGCAATAATGGCAGTAATCCCAGTTATACAGTAATCCCAGTTACAAAGCACAGGCAATAATGGCAGTAATCCCAGTTACACAGCTCAGGCAGTAATCCTTGTTACACAGCACAGACGGTAATGGCAGTAATCCCAGTTATACAGCACAAACGGTAATGGCAGTAATCCCAGTTATACAGCACAGGCAGTAATCCTACTTATGAAGCACAGGCAATAATGGCAGTAATCACAGTTACACAGCACAGGCAGTAATCCTAGTTATACAGCACAGGCAATAACGGCAGTAATCCCAGTTATACAGCACAGGCAGTAATCCTAGTTACAAAGCACAGGCAATAATGGCAGTAATCCCAGTTACACAGCTCAGGCAGTAATCCTAGTTACACAGCACAGTAATCCCGGTAATGGCAGTAATCCCAGTTATACAGCAGCACAGTAACATTATGAAGCACAGGCGGTAATGGCAGTAATCACAGCACAGCAAGCGATAATGGCAGTAATCCCAGTTATACAGCACAAACGGTAATGGCAGTAATGCTAGCTATAGAGCACAGTCAGTGATGGACCTAATCCAAGTTATTTTTGAAAGGCTATCCTGTTGAAGATGTTGATGGCCTTTGCCATCCGTGCAGCAAATCACCAGCTTCAATGCATGAGGAATGCCTGCAGATGATGACCATCTTGTCGTTAGAATACCAGATTAGAACCAGGTGCATACTGTCTTGGGCCTGAAGAAGGTTCAGTAGATATCCTGAAGGGTTTGTGCGATTTACTAGTACTTCGGTGCATCAATAATATTTTCAGATGAGAATACACACTATTGATTCATGTTTATAACTGTTTCAAATATTATACATTTACAAGAGCAGTGGAATAACTTTATTGGCAAAAAGAGTCCTACCTACATTTTAATGATTATATCTAACATTACACTGTATCTGCCTTGTACAGTGTGTAGATGGCTGTATTTCTCTGTTTGTTAGGTGGAACCAACTTTGCTCACTGTATGTGGCTTACACTTGTGCTTGTCATACATCTGAGTGTTTGAGTGGGACGGTGAGGACTCCCTGAAAACAGCCTTAATGTCCTAATTTAAACCCTGGAGTGATGGGTGTTTAACAGTTTGAATTTGCAAACACACAGGATTATTCAACTGAAATTTATGGTCTTTCACATTGGAAACGCCCCGCTAATTGCAGTCGCACCCTCCTGTAAATTCTCATAGCAGCTGAACATGGTGTAGCATTGGTATTCAGCAGCCCATGCTTGTCTTAAGAGGTGGCTAACTGGATCGGGTGGTCAGACTAGCTGGACATGTATGTCATCATATCTCGGTAGTGTAGATCAAACTTCCTGGTTTCAATCTGTTGATTGTCTGGTCCAGATTTGATTATTTACAGACTGCAGTCATATGGCAGGAATATTGCTGAGTTCAGCATAAGACAGCAAAGAAACAAACTATTAGAGTGTTTGGTGGGATGAGGTGTGATGATGTTGATACACTGTTGATGACATGATGGAATACATTATCTTCAAACTTACCGCAGCGGATCATCCGTCATGGCAGAATATGCTGTCATAACATCCTGTGTTCTCTTTTCAGTATATTTATATGTTCAATTTGTGACTAAATGATGGCAACTTAATGTTGCTTTGCTTTTGTTGTGATCAGGATCATCTGAGGTTATTGGTGATGGTGAACCATTAGGCGGCCCCATGCCCGAGCCAGCTGTTATAGAGAGAGTCCGTCCAAGCCTCGATGCCATGATACAGAGACTGCAGCTGGAGCAGGATCATCGGATTGCCCTGGAGGGAGGGGAACCCCTGGCCTCACCCCCACCTGTAGGCTCACCCCCACCCTTCGTGTCCCCTAGGTCCACCAGGAACAATCAGGGTGAGTCACATTGGCATGGAGCAGTATGTATGTCAGATGTGAGAGTATCACTTGTTTCTTATCAGAGCTGATATAAGACAGGGTCAGTTAGTTAATATGGCGTGACATGATTACTGATAGAAATGTGTTTGAATGCCATGATGTTATTGGTTATGTGTTGGTTACGGCAGGTCGTGTTGGAATGCGTCGCAGTGGGGAGACGGAGGGAGTGAGGCAGTCACTTGGCAATGTCACACTCAGAGCCACAAAGAGTGATATAGCAGCCTTGAAGAGAAGAGTTGTCGTCAAGCCACTAGATCCAGAAGTCATGTGGTAAGGACTTGCACATGTTGAACTTTCCATGTTGTCCTATCATTCTAGTCCTTTTAGCATTCAGTCAAGTATTAACTAAATGGCATTCCTGTTTTATAGAGGGTATTGCTTCATGTTCAAACAGGCATGTTTTGTTGGTATTATTAGGTGTTCAGACAAGTATGTGTTGGTAATACCAGGTGTTGAGACAAGTATGTGTTGGTGATACCAGGTGTTCAGTCAAGTATGTGTTGGTGATACCAGGTGTTGAGACAAGTATGTGTTGGTGATCTCAGGTGTTGAGACAAGTATGTGTTGGTGATACCAGGTGTTGAGACAAGTATGTGTTGGTGATACCAGGTGTTGAGACAAGTATGTGTTGGTGATACCAGGTGTTGAGACAAGTATGTGTTGGTGATACCAGGTGTTCAGACAAGTATGTGTTGGTGATACCAGGTGTTCAGTCAAGTATGTGTTGGTGATACCAGGTGTTCAGTCAAGTATGTGTTGGTGATACCAGGTGTTCAGTCAAGTATGTGTTGGTGATACCAGGTGTTCAGTCAAGTATGTGTTGGTGATCCCAGGTGTTGAGACAAGTATGTGTTGGTGATACCAGGTGTTCAGACAAGTATGTGTTGGTGATACCAGGTGTTGAGACAAGTATGTGTTGGTGATACCAGGTGTTGAGACAAGTATGTGTTGGTGATACCAGGTGTTCAGTCAAGTATGTGTTGGTGTTCTTGGGTGTTGAGACAAGTATGTGTTGGTGATACCAGGTGTTCAGTCAAGTATGTGTTGGTGTTCCTGGGTGTTGAGACAAGTATGTTGGTGATACCAGGTGTTCAGTCCAGTTTGTGTTGGTGTTCCTAGGTGTTGAGACAAGTATGTGTTGGTGATACCAGGTGTGAGACAAGTATTGGTGACACTGGGTGTTCAGTCAAGTATGTGTTGGTGATACCAGTGTTGTTACAGGTGTCAAGCATATGTGTTGGTGATTGGGTGTTGAGACAAGTATGTGTTGGTGAGTTCAGTCAAGTATGTGTTGGTGTTACCAGGTGTTGAGACAAGTATGTGGTGATACCAGGTGTTCAGTCAAGTATGTGTTGGTGTTCCTGGGTGTTGAGACAAGTATGTTGGTGATACCAGGTGTTCAGTCCAGTTTGTGTTGGTGTTCCTGGGTGTTGAGACAAGTATGTGTTGGTGATACCAGGTGTTGAGACAAGTATGTGTTGGTGATACCAGGTGTTCAGTCAAGTATGTGTTGGTGATACCAGGTGTTCAGTCAGGTGTTGAGACAAGTATGTTGGTGATACCAGGTGTTCAGACAAGTATGTGTTGGTGATACCAGGTGTTCAGACAAGTATGTGTTGGTGATACCAGGTGTTCAGTCAAGTATGTGTTGGTGATACCAGGTGTTGAGACAAGTATGTGTTGGTGATACCAGGTGTTCAGTCAAGTATGTGTTGGTGATACCAGGTGTTGAGACAAGTATGTGTTGGTGATACCAGGTGTTCAGACAAGTATGTGTTGGTGATGCTGGGTGTTCAGACAAGTATGTGTTGGTGATACCAGGTGTTCAGTCAAGTATGTGTTGGTGATACCAGGTGTTCAGTCAAGTATGTGTTGGTGATACCAGGTGTTCAGTCAAGTATGTGTTGAGACAAGTATGTGTTGGTGATACCAGGTGTTCAGACAAGTATGTGTTGGTGATACCAGGTGTTCAGTCAAGTATGTGTTGGTGATACCAGGTGTTGAGACAAGTATGTGTTGGTGATGCTGGGTGTTCAGTCAAGTATGTGTTGGTGATACCAGGTGTTCAGTCAAGTATGTGTTGTGATACCAGGTGTTCAGACAAGTATGTGTTGGTGATGCTGGGTGTTCAGGCTTGTGTGTATCAGGGGTGTTCCTAGGTGTTGAGGCAAGTCTGTATTGTTCAAGTAAGATAATAAAAGTGTTATTATTTATAGGCGACACGAGGAGAAGAGACTAGCATTTGCTGATGAAGAGTTTAAGAAATTTGTCTTTGAGAGGAAAAAGAAACCCAATTCTCCACATGGGGTAAGAGCTGTACAATCTTCCAAACAATCCTCTTCATAATTGAAGGTGCACTCATCTTGATGCAACACTTCTAATTTTGCCACTACCTAAGCATCAGCATTTGAACTTGTGTTTTCAGTGACTTGGCATTATGATATAGGAGCCATGATCTTGTGTTAAACTTTGACATTACATGTTTCTTTAGACCCACTCTGCTGCATCGAAGGATAAACGCAAGCAGGCTCAAGCTACAGGTGCCAATACCGCGGAGAATGAGGAAACAGCCAGAAATAGATTGTTTACCCGAGCACTGTACGACACTGAAGAGGAAGAGGTGAGATTAGGACACTGCCCCCTTGAACTTGTCTCTCTCCATCATTTTTATCGAATCTTTTGCATAATGGCTGTTATCTTGCCAAAGGATGGAATATTGTTTTAAGTGATGGATAAAGGATTGATACTTTGTTTCAGGATGAAGAAGGTAACAGCTCAGGATCTGACTTCATGCATGAAAGGTAGTAGTAATATTTCACTTTGGTTTGCAAGTCAGATGGAAATATGTTTTAATAGGTTTATTACAGTCATGCTGACATTCATTGTACAGATGTGTGTCAGTGGAGGTTAGAAGAGTTATCTCCCCTTGTTCTAACCGGAAAATGACATCTTGGTGTCACCTGTGTTATTTAAATGTTTATGTGAAGTGAAACAATATGGAATCTCTGATACACTTGTGTCATTTTTATGGAAGTATTCAGTGCAGCACCAATATGGTAGATGTGCATTGAGCGTATCTATGTGATTAAAGGAACATTAACAATGATGTTGGTTGCTTACAGTGACTCTGATGAGTATTCGATTGGATGGGGATACAGGCAGTAATCTGCAACCTCAAAGCGTCGTCACAGCTGGCAGAGAAAACGGAAACGCTTCACATCCACAGAAGATGATCCAGATGATGATGATGAAGATGACGATGATGATGACAATGATAAAGACAATGACCAGGACAGCGGCAGTAATGTGGAGAGGAAGCCAAAGAAAACAAAACCTCCACCAAAGAAAAAGAAGAAGAAAGTTGTCAAGGTGAATTCCTTTGAGAGATACTTGTGGTCTTCAGCATCACAAGTTCCCGTGGGAACCAATGATGATTGTATGGTGGGAGAATTGTGTGTTATCTGTCTAATACCTTGTTTAGTAAAACAGCACAATGTTGGACTGTACCTGAAAAATGTTGATTATATCTTTTACAATGCACAATACTGGAACATATGCTTTACATATTACATTATTTTTCCTTATCCTGACTCATGCTAAATGCTTGTCTCCTTCTCCTTGCGAATGAAATCCCTTGAAGTTCCCTTCTAAAAAGCAGACGTACAATCATCACTCACCCACGAGTTGCCTCCCTTGCCTCATTGGCGCTCTTTTGGTCACATGACCAGCCATGTTTTGTCATCCTCTCTCCTTTTGCGCTTGAGGACGGTTGTGAGAGCACCTGCGTCCCTATACGGCACAGGACAGAAGACCTTCAATCAATGCAGACATCGGGTACCAGAGATAGCAGCAGCGTCAACTCTTCACAAGTGCAGCGTGCTTTAGAAGACGCCTCGTCGTTGTTAGAAGCATCATCAACTCTGCAGCAGTCTCTTCAGACATCGCAGAACTTCAACCCGGGGCTGTTTATGCAACAGTTTACAGACCAGATGATGTCGATGATGGAACGTCACTTCGCGCAGGAGGAATCAGCTACGGAGACCACTACTACGACTACAAGGCTGCGCGAAGGTTCAGCAGCCTCTCCAACGCACCTGGATGAAGAGGAAAGCCTGCGCGAAGGCCCACACACCTGACGATCTTCAACGTCTGGAGCTAGAAGTCTGGACAATGCTACCAACATCAGCTCAGCCTTAGACGTCCCTGAAGGAGCCTGTAAGATTCTCCACACAGAAGCAGATTGAAGCACTCTCCAGACGCCTACAGACGCCGCAGATATGGATCGTCATCACCGTCGGACTTAGACTCACATCCGGAACCTGCGCGCCGGCACTCCACATCTTACAGAGGGGACATTACATCAATCAGTCTTCATGAAGGCTTAGAGAGATATCTCAAGACTCCAGGAGGAATACACGGTCACACCGGGACCGTTCACCTGCATGCAGCTCTACATACAGATCTACATACAGAGACTCACGTCATTATGATCTTCAGATAGAGAAATGTCCAACTTCACCGTCTGAAGTTAGAAGTCTGGAGAACTGTACTAACGTCAGCTCAGCATAGCAGAACCCTCCGATGACAATCTCCCTGCGCAAAGGAATATTAGCTATGCAATCTCTCTCGGATGAAGGCCTGCACGAACGGTTACGATCGCGAAGATCTTAACCGTCAGAAGTATCAGCAGTTAGAAGCCTGGAGGATTCAACAAACGCCAGCTTAGCATTAGCAGTCCACGATGGAGCCTCCAAGCAGTTTCAGCGTCTCAGCAGGAAGGATTCTAACACAGAAGTAGATCCAGTCGTTCTCCAGGTTTCTACAGACTGCGCACATACGGATCTTCCAACTTAGACCTTCTTCAACCTGCGCACAGGCACTCACGGGGAGGATTATAATCAGAGTCAGCATGTCCCGCCATTCAACGATAGCAGATTTACCCTTCATCATACTGAGCCCTTCATGATAACATCAGGGTTTGAGATTACAAGATCATCAGTGAATCCCGTAATAGATCTTCAAGATGGAAGATAAGAAGATAACACAACTGGACACTACAACTAGATGTTGGCTATGTTGGATCAACGTGTGGCTGAAAGAAGAGACGCACACCTGAAGTAACGATGTCAGATAACAGCCGATGAAACACTGAAGATGAATTTTCATCACATGGGCTTACAAGATATCAAGGGGACAGTTAACAGCATTGTCGCAGTTCCTCAGCGAGACATCGGTTACGGTAAACTTTACAGAACATCTGTATGAGATGACGACTGCAGTAAAGATTATAAAGTTGAAGAATACAGTCACAACAGACAGGGAACAGTCTGCTTACATCGGTACTATGCGGCGAAGTTTTCGTGCGCTTCCACTCAGTCATCTAGACACGTGTTCACTCGTGTAACACCGGCACAAGCCGAACAGAGAGTTACGGACAAGGCCGAGTGTTGATGAAGAAATCAGCGACTGCACAAGATTCTACGAGGATCATTTACCTGCAACACCGGTGACGTCACATCTGTAATCTGATTGGTCCATGAGAGACAACGCCCTCCGCAGTACTCGGTCATAGTCACGTGCCAGGAAGTCGTCTACAGTTGTAAACAACTCTTTCAATGTGGGGAAGGCTCCATTTACAGTCCAGTTAGCAGGTTACCGCGTGGTTCCACTATCTTCACAGGTCATAGAGGACTTCCCCTGTCAGCAGATTTAATATTGGTTATCTGGGGACTTGCAGCGGTTTCTGCTCGCGGCAGCGCCGGTCGACTATAAATAGACCTCACATCGATGGCAGTCCCAGTACGTCATAGATTTTTGCTGATCTACAGACGACGTATTATGCATCCTCGCTGCACATTGTTCGGATTCTGGTGACAACATCTTCATTACATATTACCGGAAGATTGATGAGAAAAGCTTCAAGCCATGATTCCAGAATCTATTGTAGATCCACGTACCTACTACATAGGACATGATTGCAGTAGATGGCTAGTAATCTCCTAATCGGAGTTGGAACCAAAACAGGATCTTCAGTTCCTGGGAATATGGCTCATCACACCACATAATCACACGGTCGTCCCAGAGGCTCGTTGGATACAACATGGTATCTCAAGCAATGCTCTCTCCGTTGACACTACGTGCTTGGCAAAGCATGCTTGGTCTACTCACCTCAGCTCAAGACATGACTCGCAGAGGGAGATTAGAGCTGCGCCCACTACAATATTTGTGAACGCCCATCTCGACAGTTTGGATCCACTGATACTACAGGACAGCCTGAAACCATAACTCCTATGGTGGACTCAGAATTGAATGTTTGCGGAGGAACCTTTTTGTCAGAGCTGGTTTCCAACACTCAGCTCTACGTGGATGCATCACTACAAGGATGGGGTGCTCACCTCGACAACGAAGTGGCAGCAGGAAAGTGGTCGAGTCAGGATCAAATTCTGCACATTGTTGGAGATGAAAGCAGTGATCAACGCTTTACAACACTGTTCCAGCATACTAAGGAATGCAAGGCTCACGGTCCACACGGACAACTCCACAGTAGCGTTCTACATCAACAAACAAGGATCAACAAGGTCGACAAGTCTGCTAAAACTCAGCTTTCTCCTGTTCGGCATCGTCGACGACTTGAACATCTACATGAAGGCATGTCACATTCCAGGAGCAAAGAATGTCATAGCAGACGCCCTATCTCGTCCACTACAACCATCCCTGACGGAATGGATGTTACATCCAGAAGTGTTCCAGTTCATCATACAGACAGTAGGATCTCCGCTGATAGACCTGTTTGCAACAAAGTTCAACGAACAACTACCAACATTCGTCTCACCGATTCCGGATCCTGAGGCATGGGCAACAGATGCTTTAAGTATCTCATGGGAAGGACTAAATGCTTACGTGTTTCCACCTCCAGCACTATTACAACAAGTAATACAGAAAATCAAGCAGACGACAACGTTGCAACTGATTTGGGTCGTGCCCTATTGACCAGCGAGGGTATGGTTTCCCGTCCTCATACAAGAACTCGGAAGTCCAACCCTGAAACTACCAGAGTGGTTGAACCTGCGCGTCCATCCACACACCAAGCAAGCTCACGGGAATCTGGCATTGTTCCAACTACACATGTGGAGCGTATCAAAGTTTGCCTGAGGACTAGAGGGTTCTCCGCCTGAGCAGCAAAAGCAGTGACACTAGCTCTACGCAGATCCACAAGTTGCAGAGATTTTAACAGTATGCAACAAGGAAAGGCTTTACAGCGGTAAGGCAACCCATCCTCAAGTGGCGGAATACCTGTGTCATTTGCGACAGACGAGACATAAAAGGTTCAACACTCTCAATGTACCTGGCTGCTCTTAGCACAGTTATCACCATGAAGACGGGTGTCAAGCTGACCAAAGTACCAGAGATACTGGCACTTCTACGGCTCATTCAAATTGGAAGACCAACAAAAGAAATTCAAGGCTCCTGCCTGGGATCTCAACATAGTTCTATAACATCTCACCAGTGGCCTCACGAGCCTCTAGAACGGACATCCTTTGAACTACTGACACAGAAAACGCTGTTCCTGATCACCATAGCAACAGCAGCACGGATGTCAGAAATACATGCTCTGGACTTTGAACGAACACGATTTGAAGCAAGACATCGTGACATCGTACATCTAGGACTGAGATGGGACTTTATTGCCAAGAACCAACTGCCCGGCCAGCCTGACAGACAGTTCCACATCCCTGCACTATCTACAGTCCTTGGGCCACAGGATACACAGGAATTATCCTTATGCCCTGTCAGAGCATTGAAAGTCTACCTACAAAGGACAAAAACAAGGAGACGAAAATTCAAGCTCCTATTCTTCCCCTTATCCACTGAGATGCCCACGAAAGTCTCACGGACAACGATATCGATATAGATGAGAGCCGTTATACTAAGCTGCCTACATAGCAGCAGGACTTGAGCCTCCACGAGCCTCCAATCCCCACGAAATCAGAGCCCTGGCTTCTACACTTGCTCTGCATGGAAACTGCACGATTACAACGATAATGGAGGGCTGCTTTTGGAGATCATACGGTGCCAACCACTACCTCAGAGACATTGCCACCGAAGACGTCTCAGGCATTCACCAGTTTGGGCCACTTGGTGTAGCACAACAACTAACGGTTCCACAAAGGCGCTGAGAAAAATCTCACCCTTTTCATCACGTGACCTGTGAAAACCAAGGCACTGGAGAGCAAATGGTTAAAGTCCATGCACCGTCTAGCACAGACTAGCATGGTGATGGACTGATGCACCTGCCATCAGTAATTCGTATAGGACATCGCGCATCAAGAGATGAGAGATGGAAATGCGAATGGAAGTATATCTAAAAGAAATTGTCAGGAGAAGTTTCTCACTTGATCGGCATCAAGAGATGGAGTTGCAATAGATAGCGAATGGAACATATGTATATCTAAAATCCACCGCGAAAATGTCAGGAGAAGTTTCGGAAGAAATCTGACAAGTTGTGGTTCCCCGAGACTCATCAGAGGAAGTTGAAGAACAGAATCATCAGCAGTGCCGTCATAAGTTCCCATGGGGGTAATACAGGGCGTAAATCAGCAGCCAGTGAATCCAGAAGTGGCCTGACCCACCACTGATTCCAGCAGTTCTGCAAGCATTTAGCATGAGTCAGGATAAGGAAAAATATGTAATTTTTCTGACTAAAATTGATATTTTATACTTATCCTGACTTATGAGGTCCAACCCTCAACCTCCCCTCTCATGACACTCTGCATTTCCCTGTAAATCCAGATTGTCGGGCATACATGCGGAGAGTGACAAAACATGGCTGGTCATGTGACCAAAAAGGAGCCAATGAGGCATGGGAGGCAACTTCGAGGGTGAGTGATGATTGCACATCCGGCTTTTTAGAAAGGAACTTCAAAGGGATTTCAAGTGTTCCACTATCATTGCATAAGGAGAAGGAGACAAGCATTTAGCATGAGTCAGGATAAGTATAAAATATCAAATTTTAGTCAGAAAATTACATTCTTGTCACAGTGAGAAAGATTAGGCCTCGTTACTTCAAACATGGGCTAATTAGCCATCATTAAGTTATCTGTGGATCATCGGGCATTGTATGTCTGTATAAGCGGTCTTTTCTGTGAATGTAGGGTCAGAATCTTGGACATACTGCGACAGCAGTATTTCAAAGGGTTGCTGTTGTGTAATAATTGTGCTTCATTTTCATGTATGTATCAGCATGCTGTAAACACAATAAAATATAGTAGTTGAGAATAAAACACATTGACAGACCCTGCATATGACTGCTTGATCTGTCCCCAGCACCAACAACCCAAGATGCCACCAGGTGTTACAGAACTCTCTGAAGCATTCCGACCACCAGAATGGCTTACTGATACCATTCCGCAGGAGGCACCATTTGTCCCTCAGATGGGAGATGAGGTGATGTACTTCGCCAAGGCCATAGAGCTCTACCTGAATGCAGTGGTCAAGCACAAAGTGTATGAAGTGAATCCCAACAACAACCAGCCCTGGCACAAGAATCCAAAACTCAGGGTATGTCCAGCTCTAGACAACATCTCAAACAACTGACCCGTGAAGATCCGGTAGGTCTGTCAGCAACTCATGCTTGGCACAAAAGGCGACTATGCTTGTCGTGTAGAGGCATACTTGGGATCAGGTGGTCAGGCTTAAGCTGACTTGGTTGATCGATGCTCATGTTGTTGATCACTGGATTGTCTGGTCAGACTTCGATTGTTACAGAGCCGCCACCATATAGCTGGAATATTACTGCAGAGTGCGGTGAAAACTAAACTCACTCACTAAGCTCAACAACTCACTCCTCACTCAAACAACTGCTCTCTGTAAAGGGTATATTATGGCAAATTATACTTGCATATTGCTTCTGTCAAACCAGGATGCTAAAACTACCTGGACCATTTGTACATTATAGTAACTTTATGGTTTGTACAGTGTCCATGTTGACATGTGGATCACTAATCATGTAGGCTCCACATTCACCTCGATAGTGGTACAGTAAGTGCGGG
>NW_025767110.1:0-70798 GCF_003918875.1 Haliotis rubra | reverse complement strand
TAAAATAATACATCCCTGTCAACCGTCTACAATTTGTTTTCACATGGTTACCGAAAAATTAAAAATTTAAAAAATCGTAAGGTATCAAAAGGCATCATCTGACAAATTCTGATCACTTTGGGTGCAAAGTTTCTTGAATGAATACAGTCATCCGCAATAACGCCTTCAATGACACTGCAGATCTCGTTAAACTATGGGTAGCTCGTGGTTCCATTAAAAGTTGCCCAGCGATCACTCATCTTCACGTCATCGAAAATAGCATGTCAACAAATTCGCTGTTGAGCTCTGCTTAATCACGTTGTAAGCTAGTGAAATTCAGTGCGGATTGCAATTAACAGTGTTTATCGTACATATCCATGGTTTTTCAGATGCTTAAAACATGCAGGGTTTTCTAAATAATAATCAGACGATCAGCGAAACATCGTAATAACTTATAAATAGGAGTGTCACGATACACCAATCTCACGATACGATACGTATCACGATTTTAAGGTCACGATACGATACGTATCGCGATACATAATTATCGCGCCTTTTCATAGCATTACCTTACCGGCAACGTACGCGCTCGCTGATTGGTCCATCAAAATAGTCTAGCCAATCACAAAAGCTGTTAGTTTCCAACTTATTTTTTAAGTAAAGCTAGCTACATCTATTTATCGGAGCCATCTGGTATAATTTTACTATCAAGACTTTGACAGAGATGGATATAGCATAAAAATTTGAATCGATAAAGTTTTAAAATAGGAATCGATACACGCAAGCATGTATCGCGTATCGTATCGTCAGTAAAAATGTATCGATGTATCGATACATTCGCGTATCGCAACACCCCTACTTATAAAAGACAACTTTATCATAAAGACATGCCATCAGCCGAGTACTTACAATGTTTGCTGTGATGCAACACACCGTTTGATTGCACGGATAAACACTGCCATCCGACAATGTATGATGTCAGAAAACACATCTTATTTGTTTAAATTCAATCCCATTTTCATTCATTAAAACTGTTTACAGTAACAACTGAGAAACCGTGAGTGAAATGGCATTACCTCATTCCATACAACATCCGCTTACAACATTCGTTAGGGTCCGTTTTTCGCGCTTACCGCGATAGCACCAATTTCACATTTTTCTCAGCAATCACGAACAGATTACAGCCTCGTCATCCATGGACACCAAGACCAGCGTTATTGACTCACTGAAGTCATATTTGACAATATATTGCCAGCATTTTGTTTTTACAATCAAAGTGGGACATGCCGCGGGAAGTCAGCGGTGACTTGTCAAACTTTCTCCTGCCAGGTAACCCAAAGTGCTTAGCCTATGTTAATTATGTTAAATATGTTCGTAGAAAACATGCATTATACTTAGACGATAATACGGCCTACCTTTAGAATACAGCACCACAAACTTTAAAAATACGTCATAATACCCTTTTACGTAATGTAATGTGATTTTGTTCAAAAACACGATCTCGAAACAATGCCCTATGACGCCTGCATGGCAACACGGTTGTCTGGCTCAGCAAGTGCGTATAAGCTCCGCTCACTGGTGTTTCATCTCTACGAGCTATGTCATTGCATAAGCCCAACGATGTTGAGAGTTTCCAGTAGTTGTATACCGGCGGATGCGCAATATTTTGCAAGCACCAGTTTGAAATATTTTTCTTTTTTCACTAATACGCTCATATTTATTTGTATTACGGGCTGCTGAGGTGTTATGTGTTGTGTATTTTGTATTTTTTTAAATTTACATATATATTTTTGTCATTCAGTAAGTTGCACCATTACATAGAAAAGTGTTTTATTAGTATTTTTTATTTCGAAGCGGTAATAATGCCTTACACTAGACACGTCAGTCGTGTTTGTGCCGGTTCTGTCAATGCATTCTATTTATTAGGATTAATTCAAGGGATTAGGGTTAGGGTTAGGGCTAGAGCTAGGGTTAGGATTAGGGCTAGAGCTAGGGCTAGGGTTAGGGTTAGGGTTAGGGTTAGGGTTAGGGTTGGGGTTGGGGACCTAATGCAATATAGTAGGTACATGTCCGGTGGTTCGGTCAATGCATTCTATTTATTAGGATTATTTCAAGGGGTTAGGGTTAGGGTTAGGGCTGAGGGTTTAGGGTTTAGGGTTAGGGTTAGGGACCTAATCCAATATAGTAGGTACATGTCCGGTGTAATACGTGAGTACCATTTGATGTTTTTCCTTTTTGCATTTTAATACTTTTTTTTCACACAAAAACGGGAAACCAAAAACGTCGAAAGTACATTATGAAATGGGTTAATGTAGAAATTTTGGGCTAATGGAAATTGGCCTGGAATTTGCACTGAAGCCTCTTTCACACGCGCAACATAAATTTTGTAAAGTAATGATTAGAAGGCTAACTCACCCTCGCGTACGTCACTACACATGCTCATGTCTCCTCGTTCCTTAGTGCGATCCACATTATCCTTACAGTGTTCCCTACATCACTTTTCTGTCACAAAATCACCGATTTATATAAAAGCGTCATTCATGCATACACCGTGGAAATCTACGTCCTGGCGCCTGGCGTCAACAACCCTTTTCGTTTGAGGCATATCGGCTCATTCCACGCCACGTTAATTTGTAGATTACGGAATGGGACGAGTGTGCCAAATGGCATCGGATCCATTCGGCAATTGTCCGTAGAATAAAATCACATGACACCAAGTCTACCCGTAGCATTCGTAATTGTCCGTGACCTATTCGACTCTTTCCGTTCATTTCCGTGACGTCACAGGAATGACTCGATAAATTTGCACAGTGTGCAACAGTGTGGACGTAGCTCAGTTGGTTAGCTGTCGAGCTAACAATCCGAAGGTTGCGGGTTCGCGTCCGACGGGTTCTCACAAACTGGTTGCTTGTCTTAATGACACGTGACCTACGGCAGAGATCGTCCTCACGAGAAGTTGTGGTGCTGTATTCTAAAGGTGCTCTGATAATACTTATTAGTTTTAGAGGCATGCTCCAGACAAGGATACTACTGTGAACAGAGTCAAAGTCAAACTGGTTGCCATGTGAACGGGGAAAATAATAATTCTAGGAATCCCTAAATAGCAAAAGGCACCAGTTGACAACCTGTCCTCTGCTTGCAAAGTTTCCTTGATGAGTTCCTCTTCTTTGTAGAGATATTGAACAATGACGATTTTGGAACACCTTTTTTGGGATTAAAAATATTTTCACAAGGTTGTTATTTTTCTGTGCATATAAATTTACATTTCTTAAGCACTACCAGCTCTCTACACTGCTAAATTTTGTAGTTAAATTCATTGTCAGATGATGAAACTAGCGATACTAAGCAACAAGATTTTCAATTTTCAAATTATATATCACAGATTTTACTGAAAAAGTGTGCATCTGTAACAAAATTATCGTGCCGAGCCGCAGATGCATCCAGGGGTACAAGTGGAGATTTATGGCAATGTATACCCTGGAGATTATCGAGGATGCAGAAAGAGAGGAGCGTAAATCCAAAGTAGTAGTTCCCCCGTACATCTCAACAACCATCCCTTATATACCCTGGGTACCTGTTATACACTTCTGGAGAATTCTATCAGTAGCCATGCCTCAGTACGATCATTTAGATCTTACTACGACCATGTACAAATTACTAGAATCCCACAGTCTTACACTGGAAACAAAGCAAACAAAGGGAAGGTAACTCCCAAACCCACTCTCAACAGGTGAAAATACATAGCCTAAGTTCAAGGTGTGAGTTCAAATCCACACTCAGCATTTAAAAGTTTTGTGACCCATAATAACTAAAAGTCAATTAATGTGACATAATTAACAAAAACACATCCTCATGACAATACAAAACCAGAGTTGCACAATACTGAGCCTAAGAACATGTTTATTTCTGCAAAAACTCACTTCACCTATTGAGTGAGTTTGGTTTTACGCTGCTTTTCGCAATATTCCAGCAACATCACGACAGGGGGACACCAGAAATGGGCTTCACACATTGTACCCAAGTGGGGAATCAAACCCACGCAGGGCTCGATTTAGTGCTTTGTTACCTGCACTGATGCTAGCCAATATTACAAAGTGCAACGTAGTTATTAGTCTACCTTGCACCAGGTGCAGGTCAATGTTTGAGTGGGTAAACTTCTGAATAAACATCTAAATAATTCAATAGCATATTTCATTCATTACATATTACCATAAAAGCAGTGCAACTCGAATTTGGCTGGTGCAACTAGGTTTTTATCTCAGGTTGCACCTGGTGCAAGTAGGTGAACATCTCTTAAATCGAGCTTACCCACTAGGCTACCCCACCGCCCCCACTTCACCTATTGACAAGCAGGCGTGGAAATAACCCATTGCCCGATGTCCGAGTTCAGTGTTTTTTTCTGTCGGGCAACCAAATTTGTACATCACACTGTACCGGTGTCCAATTGACTTTCCAATGTTAATTATGTTGTTTATTTAAAAAAAATCAACAAGAAAACGGCCGGTATAGTGAAAAATTATCAGGGCAAGTGATTTTACAAGTGCGCCACTGTACCGGAGTACACTAGCAATTTTAAAGTTATTTCCACCCCTGACAAGTCATGACTGAATAGTTATCAAGGACTCCAGGAAGTTTACGTTTATAATATATTAGTCATCTGTTTAAAGTTTAAAGTTGCATCATGCTAAGCTGGATGTGAAACTTGCAAATACATTTTGTGCAGTTTCAAAATAGAAACCGAGAACTACAGAATTTTAAAAAGTAATTCTTCTCTGCATTAACAGGAAAATTTGAAGTTTGACTCAACCTTTTTTTGATAATGTATTCGCTGTAATGAACAAATCATCAATAAAGTGATATCTATCAATTCCCAAAACAAATAAACATATACATGTTGTTGCAAGAGGACACTAGACCACAAAGGGAGTTCTGCAATATCCACCAGTTAATAAAAGCGTGTTCATTAAAAATGGTTTACTGTAATGTGATAACAAAGCAAGGTTGTCTGATGTCACCCACGGAGAAGTATTGTAATATATATAACACCCTTGAGAAGGACAAGAGACAAAAATAAACCTGTGAATAATTATCTCAGTTCCCTTTCAGTTGGGCTATATAAATTAAAGAAGAGACGGAAAAACATATCAATTGTGCATTGTTGATTTGCAAAAATGTAATTTTTCAAGTAAAATTGATATTTTTATACTTATCCTGACTCATGATCTTTTGCTTATCTCCCTTTCCCTTGCGAACGGTAGTGGAACACTTGAATCCCTTGAAGTTCCCGAAGCAGATGTAAAAATACACTCAGCCACGAATTACCTCCTTTTTGCCCTTTCCCATGCAAACAGTCATATGACCAGCCTTACTTGTCACTCTCTCCTGATTTTTTCTGCCCATGCACTTGGACCTACTGTGAAATCCGAAGTGTTTCCAGCGGGGAGGTTGGGAGGGCTTCTCCTCATGAGTCCTCATTTTACTTAAAAAATTACATATTTTTCCTTATCCTGACTCGTGATCTTTTGCTTATAGAATCCTTCGGATTGGTGGTGGGTCAAGCCACTTCCTGGATTCAACAGCTGTCCATAGATACGTCCTGTATCCCCCCCAATGGGAACTGCGTAACGGCATTTCCTAGATCCTATTCTTCCAACTTCCGTTGTAACTCGGGGGGACCACCATCTTGTCTTACTTCTCTCTCAGACAAGTGAATCTTGTAGATTCATGTGGCTTAAGTTATACTAGTATCTTCTTTTTACTAGTTATCTATAACAACCCATAGATTATGATAAGATCTTTATCATAAATGAGTTGCGACCCCTTTACGTACAGGTAAGATCTTTACCTGTACAGTCTTAATCACTCATGCTAGCCTAGTCTAGACTGTGCGCATGGACTTTCAAACTAGAACTTTTTCCATAGTAAAAGTTATCAACAAGTCAACGTGATAAAGGGTGAGATTTCAACTTTGAGGAACCGTTAGTTGTTGTGCTACAACAAGAGGCCCAAACTGGTGAATGCCTGAGACGTCTTCGGTGGCTATGTCTCGGAGGTAGTGGTTGGCAAACACTATCTGACTTCCAGAAGCAGCCCTCCATAATCGATGATATAGAGCAATTTCCATGCAGAGCTAGTGTTGACGCCAGTGCTCTGACTTCCTGTGGGTTGGTAGCTCTTGGAGGTTCTAATTCTGCTGCTTTGTAGGCTCTCATCCAAAACGATATTGTCGTTCTTGAGACCTCCAATGATGTCTCCGTCGACAAGGGGACGAATAAGCGCTTTGAATTTTCTTCTCCTTGTTTTAGTCTTTTGAAAATATATCTTCAAGGCGCTGACAGGACACAAGGATAAGTCTTGGGTGTCCTCTGGTCCGAGGATCGTAGATAGCGCTGGCACATGGAATTGTCTACCTGGTTGACCAGGTAGTTGATTCTTTGCAATAAAGTCCCATCTAAGTCCTAGATGTACTGCAGGGTGGTGCCCCATGTCGAATCTAGTTCGTTGAAAGTCCAGCACATGTTTCTCAGATATACGAGCTGCCGTGGCTAGGGCAAGCAGGAACAGAGTTTTCTGCGTGAGTAGCTCAAAGGTAGTCTGTTTTAGAGGTTCGTAGGCATCGCTCATGAGATGACGTAGAATTACATTCAGATCCAAGGCTGGTGCTCTGAATTTCTTTTGCTGGTCCTCCAATTTAAAAGATCGCAGCAGAGCTAGTAATTCTGGTACTTTCGTCAATTTGATGCCTGACTTCATTGTGATGACTGTACTAATGGCTGCCAGATATGTGGATGATGTGGAAACTTTCAGATGTCTTGTATATCTAAGGTGACATACATATTCCGCCACTCGAGGATGAGACGCTTTCATAGCTGTGAAGCCCTTCCGCCTTGCATATTGCTTAAATTTCTGCCATTTGTCGTCATACAAATTGCGAGTAGATTTGCGTAACGCTAGGGTTACTGCTTTCGCTGCTCTGGTGGAGTATCCTCTTTTCTTCAGACATGTTTTGATACGGTCCACACGTGTAGCTGGAACAATGTTGGGTTCCTGTGGACTTGCTTGGTGTGCGAATGTCTGAGTAGGTTCGGCCAATTCTGGTAGTTTGAGGGTTGAACTTCCGAGATCTTCTATTAGGTCTAGGAACCAGACTTTCGCTGGCCAAAAGGGTGTGACCAAAGTCAGTTGTAGAGCTTGTGTCTGTTTGATCTTCAACAGTACATTCGGTAGTAAGATCGGAGGTGGAAACGTGTAAGCGTTTAGTCCTTCCCATGATATGCCCAGTGCATCTGTTGCCCAGGCTTGGGGGGTCTGGTACTGGTGAAACAAACGTCTGTAGTTGTTTGTTGAACCTCTTGGCGAACAGGTCTATGCATGGGGATCCTATTTCCCTTATGATGAGCCGGAACGCTTCTGGATGGAGCATCCATTCCGTGGGTGACGGGTGAAGTGGTCGGGAAAGAACGTCTGCTAGTACGTTCTTGGCTCCCGGTATGTGACACGCTTTTATCCAGATGTTTGCCTTCTCTGTGATGTTGAACAACTGGAATGTGAGCTGCAATAGGCTTGGAGATCTTGTTGATCCTTGCAGATTTATTGAGAATGCCACTGTAGAGTTGTCAGTGTGGATCTTCAGCATTCTGTTGCTCAGCGAACTCGACCATAGTTGTACGGCGTTGATCACAGCTTTCATTTCTAGCAGATTGATGTGAAGATGCTGTTCTGCATTTGACCACTTCCCTGATGCAACCTGGTTGTTGAGATGTGCACCCCATCCCTGTAGCAATGCATCTGCGTAGAGATGTGTGTCGAAGACCGGCTCTTGTAATGTAAATAGGTCCCTGCGCAGACATTCGACCTGTGAGTCCACCAAAGTAGGTACACTTTGAGATGATCTGGTAGGGAGATAGGGTCGCTGCTGTCCAGATGTTTTGCCAGGAATCGTTGCAATGGCGCTAGTTGTAACCTTCCTGTGCGAGTCAAGTCTTGTGCTGATGTTAGTAGACCGAGTAGACATTGCCATGTTCGTAGTGTTAACGGAGATATGACTGCTTGAGGAATCATGGCTTGTACCTTGACCCAACAATCTTCTGGGGTCACAATTCCATTCTGTGTTGTGATAAACCTTATCCCCAGGAATTGCAGATCTTGTTTTGGTTCCAACTCGGACTTCATCAGGTTCACTAGCCATCCCAGTTGCGTGAGCAACTTGATTGTGAAGTTCAGCTGAGTTGATCTGCTTGTTGATGCGTCTAGATTGCATTGTCTAGGCAGAATGCACTGCAAAGTCTCCGCTGATGCATCAGTGGGCTTCGTTACGCATGTAAATAGTCCTGGGGCCGAGGAATTTCTTTCTTCTTGTGCGCTTCTCATCCTCGGAGATGGGCATCAGTGATGACAATAACCTTGTCCAGAATGGCAATTTGCAGTGATGATACATCATTCTTCCCCTTATATACGCAGATGATCTGTGTTGATCAGCATACATCGAAGCGTTGCCTATTTGTAGCAAGACTGGTTCCAGTGTTGTATTGAAGGAGACAGGTACACATACCGGCTTTTATCAGCGAAAAATTCCAAGATAAACATCTTTTATCCTGCTGTCAAGGCTAGACATCTATTAGATTCCCATGATGATAACGGGCCGTAGTTGTATGCTGTTTTCAAGGCTGCAGATGAAGTATTCCCCTGTTTACAAGTCAGTAAACTTGCTGGCGCCTGTTCTGTCAGTAAGGGGCAGTCTGTCCTGGACCAATCAGCTTCAAGCATGACGTCACCGGTGTTGTAGCAAGTTGGCCTCCATAAAATCTTGTGCAATAGTTGGTTGAGTAAAAGCGCGCGTAATTCTACGTCGCTCATATAAACCTCTTTAATAAGGGTTGCTCCAAGTGTAAATTATTGTTCAGTGATATTAATCACGTATTCCCAATGAGGATAATATAAGCCAGCATGACGAAGGAGGCTGTCGAGATGTATGTCTGTATGGATCTTAAAGAATACAGATGTTGAATCTAGTTGATAGGATATAGATTCCTAATCCCCACGCTGAGTGACGAGTGTTAATAATATCATCTGTACGTCCGTCCAAGGATTCTTGAAGGCGTTAACCTTGAGATATCGGCTTCATATGTGATATCATATTGGAGTCGAAGTCATCAGCATATATGAAGTACGTCTCTGTTGGGTTGGAGTGAGTGAGTGAATGACAATATCAGCAGGTCATCTGCTACCCAGGATAAGACCTCCGCATCCGTGTAGATGAAGGGATTCCCCTCACCAAGTAGGTTGTTGTCCGAAACTGAACCTACTACAGGTGTAAGGTTCGTGCAGGTTGTAGAGTTGTGCAGGCTGTAAGCTGTAGAGATCGCACATGTTGTTGATCTTTTATTGTTCAGTTATAAGCGCTGACAAAACATCAGTTTTCATTCTGACTGCGGATTCTTGAATTTTTTAATCATTGCTTCGTTTTTATTCAGTCGTATGGTAATACAGTCGACGTCATCATCCTGCCTGTTGATCTAAGGGTACGCGAACCCTATAAATGTCCGAACCTTGTAGATGTCTCCGTTGCTGATATCTGCTTGTTGATGTGTTCGCGAACCTTGTAGGTGCCTACATTGCTAATATCGCTTGTTGATCTGAGGGTTCACAAACCCTGTAGATGTCTGCGTTGCCTCTTCTTGAAACTTCCTTTCGCGAACCTTCCCTTCACGAACCTTGCCTTCTCGCGAACCTTGCCTTCACGTGAGAGCTGTGGGATCTAGATCTGGAACGGCTGGCTCTTGGGGATGGATTCCTAGGTGTTCTTGAACGTTGAGGGTAATTACACAGACAGGCAGGTGTGATACTTGTACACATGACATGTTATGATGTCTGTTGATTGCAAAATGTTATAGACAAAAAGGAGCATGTATTTACAAAACACAACATCTCTATACACACACAAAGAGCCCTGAGTGTATCAGCAACTGAATCAGCCAATGAAAGTCTTTGTTACACCCACCCGCTCTGACTGGGTTCGGTATCCCGGGGGCTTCATTTCGATGGAAGCAAACCCAAGTACAAAATATTGCACTTTTGATTTGCGATTGTACGCTTATAATTTTGTTATATTTGTTTTTTTCATAATCAGCAATGTATATTACATGTCATGAAGAAATGATAATTGTGTTTTAATTATAATTGTTTTGTTGGTTGCATATAAGTGTTATGTTAGTTATCTTAAGTCATCTGACCACTGAAACACACCTCTTACGAACTGAAGTCACAGCACAGGTTCCAAGTTCTCATTTCATTTGCCCTCAATTTCTTTTAAACAAAAAAATAATTAAATTCTGGAATGAGGAGTTCTTTCAATGTGGTTCACAGAAGGAGGTTAGCAGTAGATCGTCCTAAGGTCCTGCACTCTGGCTGTCATCCCCTAGGAAATACCAGCTGCATCGAGCTCTGTATTTCCTTGCACAATAACAACGCAAACAGATTTTATCTCCCTTTTACTACAGCCACAAGTTACCAGCACACTATTTGAGACTGTTGATGTCCTGTCCCTTGCAAGCTGAGGACTGTAGTGAACGAACAGCATTGTACAATCAAGAGGCATGCATCAGTTCTGTATTATATGATTAAAGAGAACAATGAACTTGCTGTATATTGTGTTAGGATTTAGCCCCATAATTTTGTTTGTGAATACATTCCACCTACTTACTTCTCCTCGAGCAGTCGGGCAAACTTTTTCCTGGCCAGCTCCATGAGACAGTCTACTTCCTCCTTGGACCGTTTGAAGTTCTCAATGCTGAAGGCATACACTGTCACTTCACAGATGCCCAGGTCTAAACACCAATCCAGCGTCTGCAAGAAACAGTCATGACGCGTTCAGACAGTGACAATCAAGTCTGCACCATTAACCACTTTGTTAAAACATAATTGAGTAAGTTTTTGGTATGGTTGTACGTTTCAGGAAAATCTGTTTGAAACTTCCGGTAATCATTTCAAGCATCCTACCTCAGCAAGTTTGTCAAATCCCTTCAAATGTCCCTCAGCCTTCTCCATGCTGTTCTTGACAGCAAAACGCCGGTTACCATCCATAATAATACCGATGTGTTTGGGTACTGGACCTGCCTTTAACACAGATGCACACACTCTCTGCAACCATGACCGGTTCCTCTGCTCAGGGAACCACGACATCTGTTTAACATGGTACAAACATGTAAGTGTTTGCTTTCCACACATATTAAAGTATACATAAACATGACAACCAAGTCCTCACTTTATGCAAAATGATCTTTCTATTCATGAAAAGCTTAAATGAACCATGTGAACTGAGGCTAAGTAACTGTGCTTTTCTATAATTTTCTATAAAATATTTCTATCAGCATCATTTTTATGGGTTTTATAAAGATATAGAATGTTGGCTAAGTATGGTGGTGATATTCAACCAGCATATTGAATAAGTACAGATTGCACGACAAACAAACTGATTGCATTATCTAACACATTATGAGCAGAGAACACATATATTTATAACATATATTTATAACAATCAACATAATAACATTTGCAACATATAAAACCAACAAAATATATTGAGGACCATTCCCAGCGTCAGATGGACTGACAGAAGCAAAGGCATTTTGTACATGTAGTTTTTAATGATAAAGGAGAGTTGAAGAATACCACTCACACCCTTTACTGAAGCATATTGTAATGCTAAAACACAAATCTACATACAAATATTCACAAAAGTAACAATTTCCTCCTTGAATGAAACAACCATTACACACTGCTTATCAGTGACCATACACACCTTCCTTTATGTTTATCAACAGTAGAAAATACTAATCAGTGACCATACACACCTTCCTTTATGTTTATCAACAGTAGAAAATACTAATCAGTGACCATACACACCTGCCTTTATGTTTATCAACAGTAGAAAATATTAATCAGTGACCATACACACCTTCCTTTATGTTTATCAACAGTAGAAAATACTAATCCTTCCTTTATGTTTATCAACAGTAGAAATACTAATCAGTGACCATACACACCTGCCTTTATGTTTATCAACAGTAGAAAATATTAATCAGTGACCATACACACCTACCTTTATGTTTGTCAACAGTAGAAAATACTAATCAAACATGTATGTACCATTCCGGGTGATTATACAAATAAACTTTATCAGTTTCCACACCCTGGATATCAAAAGAATAAATTTATCAAGTTTGCACTCTTCGCCTACAAATCGTATTAATAACTTTTTAAAAGTATCCATCCGAAACAAACAATAACATTTCTTTTCAGGTATTGCAACATGACAATCTGCAAACAGTTGAGTACAGATAAACTGTATGAACAGATTATTAAATAATATATATCACTCATTCTCAATAAAAGGGCGCATTTGTGTCGCCATGCTCTGTTTTCCTGGCTTTCCTTTTTAGTTGATTCTTTTGCATTTTGCAACATGTCACCGCCCCTACTAAAGATTTAAACAGCATGTGCCTGCCACATGTTGGGTATAAATGAAATATATCCAATTGATTGTCAGTTTTGAAACGTATGTTACTGTCGCCGCAACTGGTATACACACCTTAAACAACAATCAGTATGTAATTTTCATTACTGATAACCTGGTAAACAGACCGTAGTAGTATTTTGCAATGATACTACTGTTTTGAGATAGTCATGAGAATGAGGTATGAAAAGAAGTCTGACGGATCCCCAAAGTTCGCATGTTTCTACTGTGTCCCTGTTTGAACAAGGCCTGTCAAATGCGTATGGTTAAGGATACCAGGAAAAAAACCCCAAAAACATCCAACCAAAAATAATCTTTTTTCGACTTTTGATATGGTCAAATGCACCCATTTATTGAGAATGAGTGATATATATACTTAAGCAATATAGTTTCATATTTTTGCCAAAGGACATCATTGTCTCTGACATAAAAGGAGCCAATGGAACTTTGTTATTGAAGCTGATTGGGGGTACTGCTGTAATTGGGGATTTCTCTATAAAAAAATTAACCAGAGTCAGAGACTATTGATCTAATTAAGTTTAAGTATGGAATCAGCTGTTAACACTGACCTACATTTACACGTCTTTGAGAGGTCTTTCGTTGAATTAACTAAGCCGGTCGATTTTTAGCTGTTTATTATGAATGTTAGAACTGAGATTTGTCGCCTGCATAAGGAAACGAAGTTGGGTTGTATTTCGCGGATATCGGAATACAATATCCTCATATGACATATAATGTGTCACATGTAGCCAGATTCAGAAACCTCCTGTCGCAGGTCATCAGTATGATGCAACGCCACAAAATAGGCGATAAATACGAAATGACAGTCTGCTCCGGGTAATATTATGATAATTACAAAAGCACAAGTTGTGTTTGAAGACTTACGTTCTCACCCTAAAATTGTCAACAACGTGTCCCTCCCAGAATGATCACTCCCAGTTCACGTTTCACACTCGACTGAGGGCAACCCCGGCTTGTGACGTCAGCGCACTTGCTTGAGCAAGAGGTTTGCCTCCGCGAAAGAAAGTAGTTTTGCATGAATTCGATAAATTGTATATGTTGCTTGTTAACTGCTCATGTAATTCATCTTGATAAGTATTATGTACGCACAATATTTCCTTATAAGTGGCCGTAACGCGATCTTGATCAATGCTGCCAACTCGTGAATCTGGAATGACTACGCCAAAATAGTCCGCCTGACAAATGCCTTATACACGTATGGACAAAAATAGCTCAAAATGGCGACTGAGGCTAATCGCTAATTACGTCTTGAATTCTTGAAAATTGAGTTCAGTGAGAATGTGAAAAGGCTAAAATGCCTACACCAGAATCAACAGTCGCTTCTGTCTCGACGATAGAGTCAGGTAGAAGTTTTTTCACTGCTATTTGAGCGCTGAAAACTCCAAGCGGGTCGACCAACCATTGACAAATTTTCCATACCTTTTCAGAATTGTATTTCCTCATCGCTCGATTCCTGTCTTCGGGGCCATGTAAGAAGGCATCAGAAGTAAGTAAAATTCTTAATTTTGATCAGATATGACTCTTGTGACATCAGGTAATTATCTGACGTCTTTGTATTTGCAGGTGCTGCTTGGGGAGCTGAAAGAACACAAGGTTAGTAATCGACAGTCCATGTGAAGAACTTCTCTTTCGAGTTTCGCGCTTTTCGTCCGATATTTGTGATTTTGTAGATTAATTTCATCAAATTCAGGGTGCCAGATGATGAATTTGATGAATGGGGAATCGTTTCTGTAAGAATGCCTGCCCCATGAAAAAAATCCAAATTCCCCAATTTTGCAGCTTTACCTAAAAGAAGAATCGACTGGGAAGCCAGAGAACACTACAGAAGTTATTCCAACTTGGTAAGTCACGGAAAAACTTGCTATTGGGTTGAAATAGACCAAACTTTTAGCAAATTATTAAAATGAACCTTAACATGACTAATTTGAGATCTTGACATATTTGGGTAGCATTTTGTACGAACTATAAGATATTGCAAACACATCTGCGTGACAATTCGTAGTTTTATTGTATTTTGTAAAAGAAAACTCAGAATTTGCTATGCACTTATAATATCAAATGTCCTTAGCCATGGAGAATGATGTCAGGGACCTGGCACAAAGCCAACCAATGGGATCACTCGCTTTTCAAAGCTGGGTCTATTATGCAAATATCAAGGCCATTACTGTTCTTGCGCGCTCTCATTGGTTGGATCAATGGTGAACTAGGTCATATTCTAAAAATAGACCCCTGTTAGGCTGTATCACATGGGTAATCACCAGTTCAAGAAAATCGTACTTACAAATTAATAATATATGCTTTATTGATTTATGAAGAATAACTATATAAGATTTAAATGTTGCTTAGTAATATTTTATTTATTGGTAATGATTCAGTCAGCATTTTCTTCAATGTGTCATTTTTCAAATTACTATAATCCAGTTTTAAATGGAAATTTTTTTCAATGAACATTGTTGTTATTTTGCTATTGCTTTATTTTGATCAATTAGCAGATTCATAATTATTTCATATACTTTGAAATGAATTGCTTTTTTCATGCCTGTTTATTTTGTGTTGTGAAAAAGACATTTGTAACAAGAATTATTTCATATTATTGAAAGAAAGGAAAGTAATGAGAATTCTTCGGGAGCAATTATTGAAAAGAAATATTAACAGAACAGGATGGTTGGATGTTTTATCATACATAGTTTTAGATTGGGTGCCTGATTATGAGTTGATAAATGATTGATTTCATGTTGTGTTACCTCTTATACCAGTCACATTATTTATAGAATACCCCTGGTTTATCGGGCCCAGATGTCACTATGTACATTGTTAATAGGTGCAATAGTTCAACAAGAACCTTTAATCCCAAATTTGGTGACATGTCCATTCTGAAATGAATAGTGGATTTCTGTAAAATGCATTTATAAATGAACACGAACTACATGTTTTGTACTGACAACTAAAGGTCTATTTTAGTCATGAAAACATGCTACACATGAGAATGAAAGTCAAATAAAAACAATTGACATAATTTTTCAGATTGATTTATTTCGTCACATATCATGTGGCCACCTGCTCAGTATATGTGAGAGGCTTGGGCCATTGTTGGATAAAGAAGTTCCACCAAGTATCACAGGAGTCCGCTCCCTACTTGGTGCAGGAAGTCTCTCACTTCTTCGAACTGTAGAAAGTGAGTCTCATTGTCTCAAACAAAACAAGATGATTGTTGTCACTGAAAGTACAAAAGTTAGGGGTCATGAATATATTTGAATAGATGTTTTGGTATTTAAGACAGAGTTTGTCTGAAAGTGTATATGCTGTATTTAAAATATCTCACGTTTCCTTACATTTTGATTTTGTATACAAATTTTGCAACAAACTGATACATGTTGTTATTCCAATTTCTTCATGAACAAAGTGTGGTGTCAGCTTAATTCATTGAGATACATACCATTAGCAGTCATGTAGGTACTTGAGGTAGGATTCTCAGGAAGTTTTAGTTATCTGTTGTAATCTGAACCATATGTTTGAATATGTGATTATTTGTTATTGTTTTTTTTCTATACTCAGTATGTAGAAATGCTCAACACCAATATTGGGCCTCATGTCAGCTGCAAATTACAGTAGAAATTGTCTGTTTGTATTGAAAAATATCCTGATTCCTTAGAATTAAAATGGTTTTTGAACATTTGTTCTGAATTTGGCAGCCACCTGAACTTAGTTTTGAATCTTTGATGGATCCCTAATTTCACACTGTAGCAAGAAAGTACTTACTAGTGTTGGGAATTGGTTGAAATCTCACAATTGATGATTGGTTCAATACCAACGACCAATCATTGAAAAAAATTGGTTCGCATCATTTTTTAGATTTTCCAAAAACATTTGGTTCTCTGATGTTTTTTTTGAAACTGCACAAATTACATTTGCAACTTTCACATCCAGTGTAAAATGATTCAGTTCCAGTGTAACATAAACTTTCCAGATTCTTCAAGAAAAATTTAGTCATGACTTTTCAGAAAGTGAAGTGAGTTTTGTTAGAAATAAACACGCTTTTCAGACAACGCCCCAGATATGTTCTATCATCGCTATAAATAAACTCTATTACAGCTGCTCTGAAAATCGCTTTGTATCCGATTATGAGAAATGTGATCGATTATGAATAAAGCAGCTACTGGCGACTAATTTTCGACATTTCAATCAATCGAAACACCACTAGGTGCTTACAATAATAGTAATGTACTGTTATTAGTTATTAGTGCTTAGGAAAAATCATAAAATGTTTGAATGTTTATTTCTTATTGATTATTGTACTGCTTTTCTATATCTACCAGATCTTCTAGACAGACAAAATGGGCATCATTCAGCTTGGTTGTTCTGCATCATGTAGAATCGGTACCGTTTGCACGAACATTGCACATTCACTTTTGGGTACAGACGTGACGGCCCGACGCGCGTACTAAATGAGACGTACCTGATTAAAAATCGATTTCTTAATGGATCATAGAATGAACCCAAGCTTTTGCAGCTGTATAAAGTGAAACAAGTGGTTCACATTGGATCTGCTGAAAAGCGACCAAGTCCGCAAGTGCCGCTCTTATTAAGATGTAGTTGTATAAAAGCCGCTAAGCTGAGTTATGGAGCTCGTAGGTAGTGGTGAGTGATAGCCGTCTGTGGTTTTTGAATTCTTCCTTCTTAGGTCCCATTTTACTCCAAGCGAAGTCTTGTTTATACAACGGTTAAGCACAGCATGGCCTTGCACTCTTTCTATCAGTGAGCGGTCATACGGAATGTGTTCCTTGCAGGTTCCATGGTATGAAAGGCAGAGTTGATCAACGCAGCTCCATGGATTCGATTTTCCCGGCCACCAATATAGCCGCAGGTCTCTTCATGACCGCGAAACCGGGACACTTCCTCAGCAGTGTATAAAACCTCCGATGACGGTGTACAGCCAATACTTCACCAGTGCATGATGAAGCAATTAATTCATCATCCTCATGAAATGGTCTGAAGAGTGTTAAGTTGGAACTTCATTGTCAGCAGTATTAAAACGTCGTGCCAGAAGACACGCTTGATAAAATTCTTACTGTCATTTCTAACAAACTCTAAGAAATTTCCTCCCTGATCACGCCGCAGATGAAATAAACAAGAAGGTGACTTTAGAAGTAGGTGCTTCATTGAAATTATGATTACCAGTACCCAAAACTACTGACATGATATCATGCCCAGTAGAGTAATATCAAGCATCTTCACAATCATCATGTATGTTTTGTAAAACTGGTAAGTCTCTCACCCATCAAAGTTACTAGCGGCAACCATGTACCTGTGACATCACTCGGAGATTGAACTGGGGCTCATTATAGATGTTGCTTAGAGTGTGCGCGGTCAGGGCTAATGCCCAGATGTGGGGATAAGCCGGGAGTGTTTGTTACTGCAGGGGTGCCGAAGGACCACTTCCAGAAAATCTGAGGCCTCTGCTGACGCTTCCATTTGCCGCTCTTGCGTCACGAGCAGAGATCAATCGGTCTTGCTGTCAACTTCAGAACATTACTACTCTATATGGTGGCAGTTGTGACAAGATAGTCGTGGTAGTCTATTTAATCCATACCAGTCATTGGTCTGCCAAGGCCACACTTTGCATGATCGCCATCCGTGCAGGTAACTATGGCTGTGATGTATACAGGATCTGCTGAGTTTATTACAACATTTACTGGTGGTTGGCATTCATTTTAAAAGCCACAAATTTTAACAAGCTGCTTTTCATATGTTGGAATATATCATCTTCATACCCAGGTTCCTCTTGTGAACAAATGCAAACACATTTAAACATATTTAAAAGAAACTACGAATTTATGTTAATCAGGGTGCGTTTGGAGTGTCTTGTGCAAGGTTAATATTCACAACACAGGAAATAGTAAACACCTTCAACAAATACGTATTATCTCAGTTCCGTCCCGGCTTCGGCGTGACATCGCTACCCTTGCCACAACAGGTGCTGATGGCTGTGTTTGTTTCTTGGCAGTGGAATGTAAACAACTCTTTAAGTTCATGGTTTCGAAAATGCCTGACTCAATACTGTGGTTTATTGAAATGTAAATAAATTAAAGAACTATATGTTTTAGATGGCTAGGGAAAATCGTGGTTGTTGTTGGTGTGGATTTCTGGTATAGTTTGATATAGATAATTGTTTAGAATATTATGAGTAATTCCAGATTCCTTTATTATTTTCTAGTTTTCATCACCAACTTTGAAGACCAGCGCTGTGGTGATGAAAACTGGAAAATAATATAAGGAAATTAGAATCCTTGCAGGTTCCTTTTATTTGTTTCTCTGAAGGATATAGCCATTTATAAAGCACTATCATCCGATATTGCGCTTCTCTCTAACCTTCGCTTGTTTTGTTAAAGGACATAAAACGAAATAACTGTTTCTTTAAGCAGAAAGTCTAGAATGCAGTAAATTTATGGTTTTAATGCAGTCCAAATTAACTGCAAAGAGAAACTGAGCTTAAGTGGGGTTGATAACTTCCTTGACGACTGATCGATTACCTCGGTAAAGTTATGTGATGCGGGCAGTTATAGGGGATGCGAATTACTCTGAGGGTATGTGATGTTTCTTGAAAGATAAGTATTTTCTGACACACATCCGGTGCTCTGGCCTGCAAACAACTTTTCAAAAGAGATCCTCCCGTGTACAAGCTACTTAAAATGTCTGGTTCTTTATATCTCCATTAGCCAAATCAGCGTATTTTCAATAAACATTCTTTACAAAACAAAAACTCGTTTTGCTTGCCTGGGCCAATTCCCTACAGGGCTCTTGGGGCCCAACAGCCAAGAGCAGGTAACTCTAAGTTTGAACCTCAGAAGGTTCATTTTTCAGGCAGTCATTCTTGTGATTAACATCGAGAGATGTATTCCGGCGAACGAAAACCCTTCGTTAAATCCAACAGTAAAAGTGGAAAAACTGTATGTATGGACATTCCTTTATCGACGGGCGGATAGGCTGTACGTAGTACGCCTTCTAATTCATCTCGGCGAATTCCGGTTTCTGGTGGAATTCCTTGCCACCCTGGAGTTCTCGGCCTTCGTACGGTATGACCGCCTCGCCCGTACCGTAATTCCCAGTAGTGTTAGTTTGTTATAGGCTTACCTTTGCCGGTTACAGGGTAAGGGTTTCTCTCTCCATTAGACGAACCATCCTGTTCGTTGTGACAGAATACCACCTCTGACTCCACAACCCGGAGCTCCCGTCTAGTACTTTAGGCGTCGCAAACCGCCGCTTGTCGAAGAGGTGACTAATGGATTGTAGTCAGTTTATTGACTGGCCGATTTTACATGTCATCGGTTCCACCGCGATCGATGCTCATGCTGTTGATCACCGATTGTTCCGGTCCAGACTTGATTATTTACAGACCGCCTAAACTAAACTCACCACTCACTCCTTATCTTTATATGTAACTGGCTGAGGATCTTGAAAAAGAATCGCATAAACCCGTAGAGGTTTCTGATTCTTTGAAAGAGTCCCTCCGCGTATATGGCATGCCCACCTCCCCATTAATATCTCTGTCTGCTTACTGCCTTCAGCATGAAAAGTGAGGTAACGACGCCTTCACGCTTACAGTTACCTGCTCTGTAATACAGCCCAAGGGTGGGTGGCCGTTGGCAAAAGTCAGTTTTTCTTTTGTTTTGCGTATTTTGGCGGAAGAATATAGTTAAACTGTCGAGGAATTAAAATTTGATATTTCAATGTTTATATACCTCAAGGAGGACTATTTCAAACAAACAGAAAGATTCACATATTTGGTACTGACTCTCTTTACAGCACTGCCCATCAAGTTTGTTGAGCCGCCTCAAAAAGTAGTTCGACGCTGCTCTCCAAATCTTCAGTCTTCGTGGCCTATTCCCGGGCTTTCACGGGGAACACAGTGGCGGCCATATCGGTTCACTTCTTTCTCGCAAAATCGGAATCCAGAGAAGATCTGTGAACTTGGAAGCCACAGCGCTGGTATGGATGAAGCCTTCCTAAAAGTACTTCTGTATATTGCCAGTTTATTGTGGCAAGCTACGAAGAGGTGACTATTCGGGACCGGTGGTCAGGCTTTGATTACACCGCATTGTGTCCCAAATGGATTTGATGCCATGCTGTTGATCACTGGATTGACTGGATCGACTGAAAGCTCTAGTTTTACTTCTTTAGCAATATTCCAGCAATGAGCCCACGCTGGGGACACCAGAAATGGCCATTTAACACATTGCGCTCCATGTGTAGAACCGAACTCCGGTCTTCGGCGCGATTTGTTTAAATGCTTTTAACCACTCAGGCTACCCCACGCCTCTTGATCACTGGATTGTCTGGTCCAGGACTTGATTATTTACAGATGCTTTCTGTAACAGAACAAATCCATGTGTGTTATTGTGGAAATACGGAACATCCTGGCACTTCTATACAGAATGCGCATTAAGTGTACCCATGCAAACTGTATTCTAAAGTTAGTAGAGTGAGCGAATCGGCCCCTACCACACCCAGCAATATCCGCAGCCATATGGGCGGGCGGTCTCAGAATAATCTGGGAGTCTGGAATTCAGATAATCCAGTAATCACCAGCATGAGCATCGATTCAAGCTGAATTGGGAACTGATGATATAGGTCAAATCCAAAGTCAGCAAGCCTGGACCACCAGATCCCGGTTAGTAGTCTCTTTACTTAATAAGCATGTGGGTTACTGAAGGCACATTCCTAACCTTGACCTTCATGGGTATATTCCCAACTAGATATTGGGGCTACCAGCATTTATTCTCTTCACTTATAAAGACTTATTGGTTAGTTACTTAAAAGACTCACTATAAATGTCACCAGAACAAGTTTTGTATTTTGTGTTATCCTCCTCCATCAGGATCGAAGTGGATAGCATCACCTACAGTAACCAGGGGATGAGGTTTGTCAGTGGCAGCAAGGATGGCACTGCCAGGATCGTATGCTATAAGAGACAGGAGTGGAAGGTTCTGGTGCTTAACATGGCTAAGTTAAAGATGCTAGAAGGTCAGTACCAATAATAATTACACAGATCTTTTTCATACAATACTTCCCATAGGGTATTTGTATTGTCCGGTGTTCGGGGTAAGATGTGGTGCCTCCTCGGGTGTCTCTGTACATTTTAAGACATAGTTGTATGTTGTATGGAAGCGTAGAAAGGTATTGTGTATCCTTGTATTCAGTGATGATGGAATCTGTAAGGTATTGTGTATCCTTGTATTCGGTGATGATGGAATCTGTAAGGTATTGTGTATCGCTGTATTCAGTGATGATGGAATCTGTGGGCGTATTGTGTATCCTTGTATTCAGTAGATGATGGAATCTGTAAGGTATTGTGTATCCTTCTATTCAGTGATGATTGTGGAATCAGAAATGTATTGTGTATCCTTGTATTCAGTGATGATGGAATATGTAAGGTATTGTGTATCCTTGTATTTGGTGATGATGGAATCAGAAAGGTATTGTGTATCCTTGTATTCAGTGATGATGGAATCTGTAAGGTATTGTGTATCCTTGTATTGGGTGATGATGGAGTCAGAAAGGTATTGTGTATCCTTGTATTCGGTGATGATGGAATCTGTAAGGTATTGTGTATCCTTGTATTCAGTGATGATGTAATCAGAAAGGTATTGTGTATCCTTGTAATCAGTGATGATGGAATCAGAAAGGTATTGTGTATCCTTGTATTCAGTGATGATGGAATCAGAAAGGTATTGTGTATCCTTGTATTCGGTGATGATGGAATCAGAAAGGTATTGTGTATCCTTGTATTCAGGGATGATGGAATCTGTAAGGTATTGTGTATCCTTGTATTCAGTGATGATGGAATCAGAAAGGTATTGTGTATCCGGAAGTATTCAGTAATGATGGTGGAACTCAGAAAGGTATTGTGTATCCTTGTATTCAGTGATGATGGTATCTGTAAGGTATTGTGTATCCTTGTATTCAGTGATGATTGTGGAATCAGAAAGGTATTGTGTATCCTTGTATTCAGTGATGATTGTGGGAATCAGAAAGGTATTGTGTATCCTTGTATTCAGTGATGATGGAATCTGTAAGGTATTGTGTATCCTTGTATTCAGTGTTGATGGAGTCAGAAAGGTATTGTGTATCCTTGTATTCAGTGATGATGGAATCTGTAAGGTATTGTGTATCCTTGTATTCAGTGTTGATGGAGTCAGAAAGGTATTGTGTACTTAAAATGAAGCATAATGTTTTGAAAACTCTATGATAGGTGATCATTTGCCATTTTAGAGAATGTATATGATGGTTTCCATTTAGACCTTTAATTATAGACATAGTAGCAGGTATTGATAGGCCCAGTATTCCAGTTTGGATTACAAAGTGTCACAGCATCCTGTGCTCTTTGCACTACAGCGGTGATAAATTATTTGTATGTCAGATATCAGTGACATAGTTACTAACTGGTCATCTTATCTAGATGGTCTGGATCATTGCTTATAACAGGAATCAGTGGATTTTGTGAATATTCACCTCTCTATGTTGCTTTATCTCACAGCAAATCTGCCCCCTGCCAGTGTAGATCCACCTCCAACTGACGAAGACAGTAAGAAGGACAAGCACCGTGTGACCATGGTGGCGGATGATGGACGTATGAGCATGTCAGACAGCTGTCAGTGATTATTCTCTAAAAGTGTGGGCCTCCCATACAGGCAGACTTGTACATGTCTTGAAGTGAGCGATCTCTTTACAGTAATAGCAAGTAGTAGTGTTGGATCCGTTGATTGAATAATGAGTCAGTTGATCATTGTAGAAACTCAAGAGATCATGGATGTTCCAAAGGATGAATCTATATGGAATGTTTTGTGAAACACAGTCTAACTGCAAGTAAATGGTCATAACTCTCATGAGGGATAACCTAGTGGTTTAAACTGTTCGCTTTGTCACCTCAAGAACTGGGTTCGATTCCCACATGGGCACAATGTGTGAAGCCCATTTCTGGTGTTCCAAGTCGCGATATTGTTGAATATTGCTAAAAGCGGCGTTTTAAAACTAAACTCACTCACAAACAAAAGTACCAGTTATAAATGCAACCTAAAAAATCAAAACATAATTAAAACACAGTTATCACTTATTCATGACATATTATATACATTGCTGATTATGAAAACATATAAACAAAATTATAAGCATACAATCGCAAATCAAAAGTGCAAATTTTAACTTACCTTTACCTCATGGTAATGTGCATATTACCTTTGCTCATCTGATACAAAGATTGGAAACGGATCGATAAGCATCCTTGTTGAATGCTATCATGAAACTGGTGACGGTTTCTATCTCGTCCGAAAGCAGAAGCTACTTTAATCCCGCCACATGTGACAACGAGAACATGTCACTTTATCCTTTATCGCAAATCGAAGCTGGACGGTATATCGAGCATTTCTGTTTCTTTTCTTACTGTTTCTTTGTGATTTGCTACGTAAGGTTTTCCTATTGTATCCTCCTACCATGATATAACTAAAAGCTACTCACCGCTGGCTGCTTTTTTTTCTCACTGCACGGTCTTTGCTGTGTGTTGTTTTGCTTTGTTTTGCCTCGTGTTGTTTATCCAGCTTCGCCGCAGAATTAGGTCTCTTGGTCAGCCTCGGGTTGTTTTTTGTCCTTGCTTGACCATTGTATGTATCTTGTTCTCTTCTTTGTGTCATATTTGTGTGTTTTTCTTCAGAGGTTTTTCACAATGCAAGATTTTTAGAGCATGCCTCCTTGACCCAAACTGAGATTGCGCCCCATCTTTTTTCGCCTAACTTCGGCCACTTTGTCAGCCTAGCTACCAGGACTCACCAACCTTTACCAATCCAGGAGGACGTTGGTTTGTGGAGCCTTTTTTAGAGGGCGTAGGCAGGGGACGCCCCTAACGACTTCCAACGCCAGTCTCCGCCACAACTAAAAGGACTTGGGCAAGACAAGCAAACCCAAGTTCAAGCACCGCTGATGTTTATAAGTCACACTCCCCAGCCCCAGCCCATATCCAATATACCTGTAGGCATGGAGACTCGGGTCTTCTGACCCAACTGGACAATCCTAGGAGACCCCTTTGTCACTAATGTTCTCATGACAGGGCTACAAGTTGCCAGTAGCCATGTTGCCGCCTTTGACCACCTCGCCTCTGGTCTCACTTAATATTCCATCGCTCAACACCAGCACCTGTTGACTAACATTCAGGCGTTGTTTGACAAGAAGGCCATATAGAACAAGTACTAGAGCCCAGCAACTCTCCCATCTTCTTAGTACCCAAAAGAATTCTCAGAAGATGAGGATGATACACAATATGGCTGTGTTCAACAAACTTTACCTTCCGAGCGGAGCCACATTTTCGGATGGTATCTCTGATCCAGTTATTTAACCAAACTGTCCCCAAGGATTGGTTGGCCAGTCTGATCTTCAAGACGATACCTACATGTTCCTCTGCTACCACTTAAACCTCACCGAAGTTCCTGAGGTTCATTTTCGACGGTCACCATGCCGCTTTGGCATCTCTATGGCCCTGCGGGCTTTTCACTCAATTACAGCACCGATTTCCCGGCATCTTCATCTTCGGGATAGACGTACTTCTCTCATGAGTCACAAGGTGCCGAGCTGCTACGCAGACAGATGGACTTTACACTCAAGCTTTTGCACCAACTCGGGCTGGATCGCCAACCTCGGTAGAAGTCCCACCTAGAGCTGTCCTAACAGTTGATTTTCATAGCTGGGTTTGTTCCTGACAGATCAAGACCTTCTGCGGGTTCCACCGACAGATGGCAAAGAATCCTTTGCTCGGCTGGGTTTGTCACACCCGCTTACACTCAGGGAATGGCTTCAACGGTTCCTCTTGCCTTTCATCCTCTTAGATCTACTCCTCAGGTCAGCTGTTTCGCTGCCCCTTCATCTTCATCCCTTTCTTCAGTGGTGGACAATCGAAGTCCGAACGCCCGCGGCGCGTGTCTCTTTTACCAAATTCACACACCACCGCTTAACTGTTTGTGGACTTCTTTGCAGGGGTGGGGCGCCACCTGGACTCAGACAGCCGCAGGGCTGTGGTCAACCGCATTGGCAGCACTGGATTCATTCGCCACGGGTTCCAAGCTCTTGGTGGCATTGGACAACTTGACGGTGGTCTGGTTGATCCGCCAGCCAGGACCAACCAGCTCAGGTCTTCTCTTGAATCAGACGCTTCATTTGTTTCACATTTTGGACGACAATAACATCCAGATTAGAGCTCGTCACATTCCGGTTGCAGGAACGCCTTGGCAGACGCTTGTCCGGGACTGGAGACAAGCCATCCCTTAACAGAGTGGATGCTTCATCTGGAAGCATTCGATCTGGTTTGTCACCTCCATCACAGACCGTTAGTGGACCTCTTTGCAACGAAAGCACAACCATCAACTTCTGGTCTACGGTCTCCTCTTCCGGATCCTGTCGCTTGGCAGTGGATCGCTTCTGTCCCTCTCATGGAGGGTCTAGACGCCACGCCGCTTTCCTCCTTCAGTTTTTCTTCCCAAAATCGTAGCTAAGCTCAAGGAGACCAAGCAGATGACTATGGTCGCGCCTTTGGTGGTCGGGCGAGAACCTGGTTCCTAAACTACGACCGGCCGAAGGAGATCCTTAACCGCTACCACAGTGGCCGCTGACTCTTCTACAGCATCCTCACAGCTTCGTTGCACCCAGATCCGACAGGTTTCATCTATGCGCTTTGGGTCATCTTCAGAAAGCTCTGAAATCCATGGGTTATTCGGGCTGGTGTGGCTACGATCATCACGCCTGCTCATAGAGTGTCCAACCACAGCTTGTAACGATGACAAATGGTCTGCATTCGAGAAGTTTTATGCTGACGCTTCTAAGAACTGTTAAAGCTTCTCCTCAATTTATTGGCGGAATTCCTCCTCTACCTACGCAACACTCATCATCTGAAAGGTGGTACGATTTCTACTTATTTGGCAGCCCTTAATTCAGTGCTGGCCGCCAAGTCTGATAGGAAGGTCTCCAAGATCCTGGAATTACTGGCCATGCTGAAAGAAGTCGGGGTTCCGCCCCAGCTTGGGATCTTAATGTGGTTTTACAACACCTTCGGTGGACGCCCTTATGAGCCTTTGTCTGTGGCCTCCTTCTCGAGGACTTGTCCAGGAAAACAACTTTCTTTGGCACTTGCTACCGCGGCCAGAGTTAGTGAGCTTCACGCCATAGATGTCACCAGGATTAGGTTTGAACAGACTCGCCACGGTTCTGTTCCCTTTGGGTCTTCTGGGGCTTCATTGCCAAGAACCTGTTGCCTGGTCAGCTGGATCGTAAGTTTGTCATCCCTCCTTTGTCTTCTATAGTGGGCAGTGATGACTCGGCGAACTGGCGCGTTGTGTCCCGGCCAGGGCTCTTAAAGAGTACATCAAGCAGTCAGGAGTACCAGGAAACGCCTTTTATTCCATTTTTCTTCAAGGCCGAAGGGTGAGGTCAACAGAAATACCATCCCTTTGTGGCTTCGCCGACTATCCTCGCAGCCACTTACGACTCGGCTGGTTTGCTCTCACCCAACCGCCAACAACCTGCACGAGATCTGGGCCTTAGCGTCCACCATGGCTCTGCACAGAAACTGCTCGGTCCCCACTATTATGGAAGGTTGCTTTTGGAGGTCTGTCACAGCCTTCGCCAGCCATTATCTCCGGGATCTGGCAGTCCAGGATGTACAGGGGCTTCAGTCCTTTGGCCCGCTCGTGGTAGCTCAGCAACTGACGCTGCCCTCTTCTCACTAGGTGCTTATTCTTTTGTCTAATCATCTTAGTGATAGTTTTACGGTTAACCCACGTTCTCTTGTGTTGTGTTTTCCTTATCAGGGGTTCTACCGGTGGTTTACTGTTCTTGTTTCAACGATTCCAGTTCAACAACAAGACAGTTTCCACGTCCCCGGTTGTGCTGTTTTGGTCTGATAGTTTTGGCTGGTCTTCGCCGGTGTCTGACCCTCCTACCTTTATGTGTCGGATCAAAATGTACATTACCATGAGGTAAGGTAAGTTAAAAATCGATTAAAATCTAAATATTTTAGATATTTAAATACTTACCTTACCTCATGGCGTCTTACGCCCTCCCTACGATGGATCATCTCCTCCCTGCTCTGGACTCCGTTCGGACTTCAGGATTCGGATAAAGTGACGCGGTTCTCGCTGTCACATGACGGATTGGGGCGGCTTCCACGCCAGGCTTAAATCAACACGCCACCAGTTTCATGATAGCATTCAACAAGGATATTTATCGATCACGTTTCCAATCTTTGTATCAGATGAGCAAAGGTAATATTTAGATTTTAATAATATTTTGTACTTGGGTTTACTTCCCTAGAAACGAAGCAGCCGGGATACCGAACCCAGTCAGAGCGGTTGGGTGTGCACTCAAGTGTAATGGCTGGTTCATTTGCAGATTCCCTCACGGCTCATTGTGTGTGTCAGAGTTTCTACCAGTTGAATTGGAAAATGTACTGGTAGAATCTCCGATTCAACCAGTAGAGACTCCGATTACAATCTCTACTAGTAGGATCAGGATTTCTACCAGTAGAGACTCCGATCGCAGTCTCTACTAGTAGAGAGTCCGATCGCAATCTCTACTGGTATAATCGGAGTCAACTTTATAAGTTGAATTTGCATATTTGATGATTTGTTTAGGTCAGTCCATACCTAAAGGTATCAGAATCTGCAAAGTTGTGTTTTACGTTGCATGTGACCTTTAAGTTGTACCACTTAGTATTTATTTCTGGACTGACTATCTATGATGGATCAGAGAAACAAAAGACAGCTTGAAAAATATACAAAATTCAAGTAATTAGTAACTTAAAGAATGGTATTCCATGAAATCTTCAAGAAATTGTTGCTTGCCCTGACAGAGTCACCAAGATGAAGTGTTTGTGCTGGAGCCAAGTCCTATTGATGCCCGCATCCTCCTCAGTGCTGGCCATGATGGCAACATCGTTATCTGGAACTTGCAGACAGGGAATAAGATCAAAACATTCTTTAACATGGTAAGTCTTCCATCATCACGGAAAATGCAAATATCAGGTGTGCAGAAAAGCTGTGTCTGTTTTTGTGAACTGTTTGGCAAGTTGATCTTGGCTGTTTAATTTTCCACAAACGTACCCTTCAATTCAGGACAAGTAGATTTTGACAAAAGGGTTGGCTGAACTGAGTATTTTCGATACATCCATGTATACACAGTATATACACAGTGTCTCATGCCCATTTGAAACCCAAGTACAGTCCAAGTGATCATGTTGCGGGTTTGTTGACAGATTGAAGGTCAAGGGCATGGTGCAGTTTTTGACTGTAAGTTTGCACCAGACGGTCTGAGTTTTGCAGCTGTTGACTCTCATGGACATCTGCTTATGTTTGGATTTGGATCAAATGAGAAATACCAGAAGGTAAGCAGCTCCAGTCAAAAGACACATGCCTACAAACACAGCTGTAATCTGTATCTTTAAAATTATGATTTGTGCACTTGCTTGAAAGAGACAGTGTTATTTTTGTGTGACAATATGACCATGATGACATTGTGTGGGTTCACACACGATACTATGTCCTTGTTCTGCAATGACTTTGCATACGTTTTTTTCCCTCTTCAGGTACCGAAAGAAGTATTTTTTCACACAGATTACCGTCCGCTGATCCGTGATGCCAATAACTATGTGCTTGACGAACAAACACAGCAGCCTCCCCACCTGATGCCACCTCCGTTCCTAGTGGACATTGATGGTAATCCCTACCGCCCCATCACCCAGCGCCTCGTCCCCGGCAGAGAGAACTGTAAGGATGAAATGCTGATTCCAGAGGTGGCTGTCAATGAGGAGGGTGAGTAGAGGCTGGAGACAGTAGTAGATGAGATGGCGTCTTCCTTGATTATCCAGTCTGTTATAACATAATAATCCCAATTATACAGCACAGGCAGTTATAGCAGTAATCCTAGTTACACAGCACAGGCAGGAACGACAGTAATCCTCGCTATACAGCACAGGCAGTAATCCTCGTTGCACAGGCAATAATGACAGTAATACTTGCTATGCAGCACAGGCAGTAATGACAGTAATTCTCGCTATACAGCAAAGGCAGTAATGGCAGTAATCCTAGTTACAAAGCACAGGCAGTAATGGCAGTAATCCTTGCTATACAGCAAAGGCAGTAATGGCAGTAATCCTCGCTATACAGTAATGGCAGTAATCCTAGTTACAAAGCACAGGCAATAATGACATTAATCCTTGCTATACAGCAAAGGCAGTAATGGCAGTAATCCTAGTTACTCAGCACAGGCAGGAACGACAGTAATCCTCACTATACAGCACAGGCAATAATGACAGTAATCCTCGCTATACTGCAGGCAGTAATCTTAGTTACACAGCACAGGCAGTAATGACTAATCCTCGCTATACAGCACAGGCAGTAATGGCAGTAATCCTTGCTATACAGCACAGGCAGTAATCCCAGTTACACAGCACAGGTAGTAATCCTAGTTATAAAGCACATGCAGTAATCCCAGTTATACAGCACAGGCAATAATGGCAGTAATCCCAGTTATACAGCACAAACAGTAATCCTAGTTACATAACACAGGCAGTAATCCTAGTTACAAAGCACAGGCAGTAATCCTAGTAGTTATACAGCAAAGGCAGTAATGACAGTAATCCTAGTTACAAAGCACAGGCAATAATGGCAGTAATCTCAGTTCCACAGCACATGCAGTAATCCTAATTACAAAGCACAGGCAGTAATCCTAGTTACGAAGCACAGGCAATAATGACAGTAATCCCAGTTATACAGCACAGGCAGTAATCCTAGTTATACAGCAGATGCAGTAATGGCAGTAATCCCAGTTATACAGCACAGGCAATAATGGCAGTAATCCCAGTTATACAGCACAGGCAGTAATCCTAGTTACACAGCACAGGCAGTAATCCTATTACAGCAAAGGCAGTAATGACAGTAATCCTAGTTACAAAGCACAGGCAATAATGGCAGTAATCTCAGTTCCACAGCACATGCAGTAATCCTAATTACAAAGCACAGGCAGTAATCCTAGTTACGAAGCACAGGCAATAATGACAGTAATCCCAGTTATACAGCACAGGCAGTAATCCTAGTTATACAGCAGATGCAGTAATGGCAGTAATCCCAGTTATACAGCACAGGCAGTAATGACAGAAATCCCAGTTACACAGCACAGGCAATAATGGCAGTAATCCCAGTTACACAGCTCAGGTAGTAATCCTAGTAATACAGCACAGTCAATAATGGCAGTAATCCCAGTTATACAGCACAGGCAGTAATCCTACTTACGAAGCACAGGCAATAATGGCAGTAATCCCAGTTACACAGCTCAGGCAGTAATCCTAGCTACACAGCAATGGCAGTAATCCCAGTTACACAGCACAGGCAGTAATCCTAGTTACAAAGCACAGGCAATAATGGCAGTAATCCCAGTTACACAGCTCAGGCAGTAATCCTAGTTACACAGCACAGACGGTAATGGCAGTAATCCCAGTTATACAGCACAGGCAGTAATCCTACTTATGAAGCACAGGCAATAATGGCAGTAATCACAGTTACACAGCACAGGCAGTAATCCTAGTTATACAGCACAGGCAATAACGGCAGTAATCCCAGTTATACAGCACAGGCAGTAATCCTAGTTACAAAGTACAGGCAATAATGGCAGTAATCCCAGTTACACAGCTCAGGCAGTAATCCTAGTTACATAGCACAGACGGTAATGGCAGTAATCCCAGTTATACAGCACAAACGATAATGGCAGTAATCCCAGTTATACAGCACAAACGGTAATGGCAGTAATGCTAGCTATAGAGCACAGTCAGTGATGGACCTAATCCAAGTTATTTTTGAAAGGCTATCCTGTTGAAGATGTTGATGGCCTTTGCCATCCGTGCAGCAAATCACCAGCTTCAATGCATGAGGAATGCCTGCAGATGATGATCATCTTGTCGTTAGAATACCAGATTAGAACCAGGTGCATACTGTCTTGGGCCTGAAGAAGGTTCAGTAGATATCCTGAAGGGTTTGTGCGATTTACTAGTACGTCGGTGCATCAATAATATTTTCAGATGAGAATACACACTATTGATTCATGTTTATAACTGTTTCAAATATTATACATTTACAAGAGCAGTGGAATAACTTTATTGGCAAAAAGAGTCCTACCTACATTTTAATGATTATATCTAACATTACACTGTATCTGCCTTGTACAGTGTGTAGATGGCTGTATTTCTCTGTTTGTTAGGTGGAACCAACTTTGCTCACTGTATGTGGCTTACACTTGTGCTTGTCATACATCTGAGTGTTTGAGTGGGACGGTGAGGACTCCCTGAAAACAGCCTTAATGTCCTAATTTAAACCCTGGAGTGATGGGTGTTTAACAGTTTGAATTTGCAAACACACAGGTGCAAACACACAGGACTATTCAACTGAAATTTATGGTCTTTCACATTGGAAACGCCCGCTAATTGCAGTCGCACCCTCCTGTAAATTCTCATAGCAGCTGAACATGGTGTAGCATTGGTCTTCAGCAGCCCATGCTTGTCTTAAGAGGTGGCTAACTGGATCGGGTGGTCAGACTAGCTGGACATGTATGTCATCATATCTCGGTAGTGTAGATCAAACTTCCTGGTTTCAATCTGTTGATTGTCTGGTCCAGATTTGATTATTTACAGACTGCAGTCATATGGCAGGAATATTGCTGAGTTCAGCATAAGACAGCAAAGAAACAAACTATTAGAGTGTTTGGTGGGATGAGGTGTGATGATGTTGATACACTGTTGATGACATGATGGAATACATTATCTTCAAACTTACCGCAGCGGATCATCCGTCATGGCAGAATATGCTGTCATAACATCCTGTGTTCTCTTTTCAGTATATTTATATGTTCAATTTGTGACTAAATGATGGCAACTTAATGTTGCTTTGCTTTTGTTGTGATCAGGATCATCTGAGGTTATTGGTGATGGTGAACCATTAGGCCGCCCCATGCCCGAGCCAGCTGTTATAGAGAGAGTCCGTCCAAGCCTCGATGCCATGATACAGAGACTGCAGCTGGAGCAGGATCATCGGATTGCCCTGGAGGGAGGGGAACCCTGGCCTCACCCCCACCTGTAGGCTCACCTCACCCTTCGTGGTCCCTAGGTCCACCAGGAACAATCAGGGTGAGTCACATTGGCATGGAGCAGTATGTCGTCAGATGTGAGAGTATCACTTGTTTCTTATCAGAGCTGATATAAGACAGGGTCAGTTAGTTAATATGAAGGACATGATTACTGATAGAAATGTGTTTGAATGCCATGATGTTATTGGTTATGTGTTGGTTACGCAGGTCGTGGTTGGAATCCGCGTCGCAGTGGGGAGACGGAGGGAGGAGTGAGGCAGTCTCTGGCAATGTCTCACACCCAGAGCCACAAAGAGTGATATAGCAGCCTTGAAGAGAAGAGTTGTCGCCGAAAGCCACTCAGATCCAGAAGTCAAGGTGGTAAGGACTTGCACATGTTGAACTTTCCATGTTGTCCTATCATTCTAGTCCTTTTAGCATTCAGTCAAGTATTTAACTAAATGGCATTCCTGTTTTATAGAGGGTATTGCTTCATGTTTCGACAAATTTTGCAGGCATGTGGTTACCAGGTTGAGTAGTTATTAGGTGTTCAGACAAGCGTGTATGATACCAGGTGTTAATACCAGGTGTTGAGACAAGTATGTGGTGATACCAGGTGCTGATACCGTTGGGTGCTGAGACAAGTATGTGCTGGTGATACCAGGTGTTCAGTCAGTATGTGTGGTAATAATTATCGGGTGTTGGTAATACCCAGGTGCAAGCATATGTTGGTGATACCAGGTGCTTGCGACAAGTATGCGTTGGTGATACCAGGTGCTGAGACAAGCATGTGCTGGTAATACCAGGTGTCCAGGCACAGATGCTGCTGATACCAGGTGAGACCAGACAACCAGGTGTATGTGCTGAGTAATACCAGGTGTTGAGACAAGTATGTGTTGGTAATACCAGGTGTTGAGACAAGTATGTGTTGGTGATACCAGGTGTTGAGACAAGTATGTGTTGGTGATACCAGGTGTTGAGTCAAGTATATGTTGTTGATACCAGGTGAGACACCAGATACCAGGTGTTCAAGTACGTGTTGGTGATAGTGTTTATGGACAAGCATGTGTTGCGATACCACAGGTGTTATACGGGACGTGCATGCGCAGCGATAACCAGGTCGTTCACAAGTATGTGTTGGTGATACCAGGTGTTGAGACAAGTATGTGTTGGTGATACCAGGTGAATTGTTGGAGACAAGTATCAGCAAAGTTGGTGATACCAGGTGTTGAGACAAGTATGTGTTGGTGTTGAGACAAGTATGTTGGTGATACCAGGTGTTCAGACAAGTATGTGTTGGTGATTCCCGGTGTTGAGACAAGTACCAGGTGATACCCAGGTGCCGAGACAAGCATGTGTTGGTGATACTCCAGGTGTTCAGTCAAGTATGTGTTGGTAATACCAGGTGTTGAGACAAGTATGTGTTGGTGATACCAGGTGTTGAGACAAGTATGTGTTGGTGATACCAGGTGTTCAGTCAAGTATGTGTTGGTGATACCAGGTGTTGAGACAAGTATGTGTTGGTGATACCAGGTGTTGAGACAAGTATGTGTTGGTGATACCAGGTGTTGAGTCAAGTATGTGTTGGTGATACCAGGTGTTGAGACAAGTATGTGTTGGTGATACCAGGTGTTCAGTTCAGCCAGTATGTGTTGGTGTTCAGTCAATTGGGTATGTGTTGGTGATACCAGGCGTTCAGCCTGGCATAAGGCAGGATAGTTCAGACAAGCATGTGTTGGTGATACCAGGTGTTCAGTCAAGTATGTTGGTGATACCAGGTGTCTGAGACAAGTATGTGTTGTGATACCAGGTGTTCAGACAAGTGTGTTGGTGATACCTGGGTGTTCAGTCAAGTATGTGTTGGTGATACCAGGTGTTCCAGCCCGCGCATGTTGGTGTTCAGGTGTTGAGACAAGTATGTGTTTGGGTGAGACAAGTATATGTTGGTGATACCAGGTGTTCAGTCAAGTATGTGCCGGTGTTCCAGTGCGTTCAAGTATGTGCTACGTTGGTGTTCTTGGGTGCTGGAGACAAGCATGTGTTGGTGATGATGTTCGGTCCAGGTGTTCTGGGTGGACAAGCATGTGTTGGTGTTCCAGGGTGTTGAGACAAGTATGTGTTGGTGATACCAGGTGTTCAGCCTCATGTGTCCAGTTTGCGTTGGTGTTGTTGGGTGATACCAGGTGGACAGTCCAGTTTGTAAGTATGTGTTGGTGATACCAGGTGTTGAGACAAGTATGTGTTGGTGATACCAGGTGTTCAGTCAAGTATGATACCGTTGAGATACCAGGTGTTGAGATACCCAGGTGTTCAGTCAAGTGTGTGTTGCGATACCAGGTGTTCAGTCAAGTATGTGTTGGTGATGACCAGGTGTGACGCTGAGACAAGTATGTGCGCTGGTGATACCGGGTTGTTCAGACAAGTATGTGTTGGTGATACCGGGTGTTCAGTCAAGTATGTGCTTGGTGATACAAGGTGTTCAGTCATATGTGCTGGTGTTACTGGGTGTTCAGTCATATGTGCTGTTGGTGATACCAGGTGTTCAGTCAAGTATGTGTTGGTGATACCAGGTGTTCAGTCAAGTATGTGGTGATTACCCAGGTGTTGAGACAAGTATGTGCTGGTGATACCAGGTAGGTGCTGGTGATAAGTAGCAGTGTTGGTGATGCCGTGATATTGTTCAGTCAAAGCTATGATAATGTGCGTTTGGTGATACCAGGTGTTCAGTCAAGTATGTTACCAGGTAAGACAAGCATGTGTTGGTGATACCAGGCGTTCAGTCAAGTATGTACAGATACCAGGTGTTCAGACAAGTATGTGTTGGTGATGCTGCAGCGTTCCAGGCTTGTGTGTATCAGGGTGTTCCTAGGTGTTGAGGCAAGTTAAACTTTGACATTACATGTTTCTTTAGACCCGATGGAGTAGAGAGACTCTGCTGATGAAGAGTTTAAGAAATTTGTCATGAGAGGAAAAAGGATCCAAAGCTGTACAATCTTCCAAACAAGGCTCATAATTGAAGCTACTCCATCTTGATGCCAATACCTAAGCATCAGCATTTGAACTTGTGAGTGACTTGGAAACAGCCAGATCTTGTGTTAATGAGATACATGTTTACTCTGCGACAAACGCAGCTGTACAGGTGACAACGCCGGAGAATGAGAAACAGCCAGAAGATTGGTGAGCATTAATGGAAGAGGAAGAGGGAGATTAGGACACTGCCCCCTTGAACTTGTCTCTCTCCATCATTTTTATCGAATCTTTTGCATAATGGCTGTTATCTTGCCAAAGGATGGAATATTGTTTTAAGTGATGGATAAAGGATTGATACTTTGTTTCAGGATGAAGAAGGTAACAGCTCAGGATCTGACTTCATGCATGAAAGGTAGTAGTAATATTTCACTTTGGTTTGCAAGTCAGATGGAAATATGTTTTAATAGGTTTATTACAGTCATGCTGACATTCATTGTACAGATGTGTGTCAGTGGAGGTTAGAAGAGTTATCTCCCCTTGTTCTAACCGGGAAAATGACATCTTGGTGTCACCTGTGTTATTTAAATGTTTATGTGAAGTGAAACAATATGGAATCTCTGATACACTTGTGTCATTTTTATGGAAGTATTCAGTGCAGCACCAATATGGTAGATGTGCATTGAGCGTATCTATGTGATTAAAGGAACATTAACAATGATGTTGGTTGCTTACAGTGACTCTGATGAGTATTCCGATTGGATGGGGGATACAGGCAGTAATCTGCAACCTCCAAAGCGTACGTCACAGCGGCAGAGAAAACGGAAACGCTTCACATCCACAGAAGATGATCCAGATGATGATGATGAAGATGACGATGATGATGACAATGATAAAGACAATGACCAGGACAGCGGGCAGTAATGTGGAGAGGAAGCCAAAGAAAACAAAACCTCCACCAAAGAAAAAGAAGAAGAAAGTTGTCAAGGTGAATTCCTTTGAGAGATACTTGTGGTCTTCAGCATCACAAGTTCCCGTGGGAACCAATGATGATTGTATGGTGGGAGAATTGTGTGTTATCTGTCTAATACCTTGTTTAGTAAAACAGCACAATGTTGGACTGTACCTGAAAAATGTTGATTATATCTTTTACAATGCACAATACTGGAACATATGCTTTACATATTACATTATTTTTCCTTATCCTGACTCATGCTAAATGCTTGTCTCCTTCTCCTTGCGAATGAAATCCCTTGAAGTTCCCTTCTAAAAAGCAGACGTACAATCATCACTCACCCACGAGTTGCCTCCCTTGCCTCATTGGCGCTCTTTTGGTCACATGACCAGCCATGTTTTGTCATCTCTCCTTTTTCGCCCTTGAGGACGGTTGTGAGAGCACCTGGGTCCCTATACGGCACAGGACAGAAGACCTTCAATCAATGCAGACATCGGGTACCAGAGATAGCAGCAGCGTCAACTCTTCACAAGTGCAGCGTGCTTTAGAAGACGCCTCGTCGTTGTTAGAAGCATCATCAACTCTGCAGCAGTCTCTTCAGACATCGCAGAACTTCAACCCGGGGGCTGTTTATGCAACAGTTTACAGACCAGATGATGTCGATGATGGAACGTCACTTCGCGCAGGAGGAATCAGCTACGGAGACCACTACTACGACTACAAGGCTGCGCGAAGGTTCAGCAGCCTCTCCAACGCACCTGGATGAAGAGGAAAGCCTGCGCGAAGGCCCACACACCTGACGATCTTCAACGTCTGGAGCTAGAAGTCTGGACAATGCTACCAACATCAGCTCAGCCTTAGACGTCCCTGAAGGAGCCTGTAAGATTCTCCACACAGAAGCAGATTGAAGCACTCTCCAGACGCCTACAGACGCCGCAGATATGGATCGTCATCACCGTCGGACTTAGACTCACATCCGGAACCTGCACGCCGGCACTCCACATCTTACAGAGGGGGACATTACATCAATCAGTCTTCATGAAGGCTTAGAGAGATATCTCAAGACTCCAGGAGGAATACACGGTCACACCGGGACCGTTCACCTGCATGCAGCTCTACATACAGATCTACATACAGAGACTCACGTCATTATGATCTTCAGATAGAGAAATGTCCAACTTCACCGTCTGAAGTTAGAAGTCTGGAGAACTGTACTAACGTCAGCTCAGCATAGCAGACCCCTCTGTTGACAGTCGCCCTGCGAAAAGGAATATTAGCTATGCAATCTCTCTCGGATGAAGGCCTGCACGAACGGTTACGATCGCGAAGATCTTAACCGTCAGAAGTATCAGCAGTTAGAAGCCTGGAGGATTCAACAAACGCCAGCTTAGCATTAGCAGTCCACGATGGAGCCTCCAAGCAGTTTCAGCGTCTCAGCAGGAAGGATTCTAACACAGAAGTAGATCCAGTCGTTCTCCAGGTTTCTACAGACTGCGCACATACGGATCTTCCAACTTAGACCTTCTTCAACCTGCGCACAGGCACTCACGGGGAGGATTATAATCAGAGTCAGCATGTCCCGCCATTCAACGATAGCAGATTTACCCTTCATCATACTGAGCCCTTCATGATAACATCAGGGTTTGAGATTACAAGATCATCAGTGAATCCCGTAATAGATCTTCAAGATGGAAGATAAGAAGATAACACAACTGGACACTACAACTAGATGTTGGCTATGTTGGATCAACGTGTGGCTGAAAGAAGAGACGCACACCTGAAGTAACGATGTCAGATAACAGCCTATGAATGAAACACTGAAGATGAATTTTCATCACATGAGCTTACAAGATATCAAGGGGACAGTTAACAGCATTGTCGCAGTTCCTCAGCCGCAGACATCGGTTACGGTAAACTTTACAGAACATCTGTATGAGATGACGACTGCAGTAAAGATTATAAAGTTGAAGAATACAGTCACAACAGACAGGGAACAGTCTGCTTACATCGGTACTATGCGGCGAAGTTTTCGTGCGCTTCCACTCAGTCATCTAGACACGTGTTCACTCGTGTAACACCGGCACAAGCCGAACAGAGAGTTACGGACAAGGCCGAGTGTTGACGAAGAAATCAACGACTGCACAAGATTCTACGAGGATCATTTACCTGCAACACCGGTGACGTCACATCTGTAATCTGATTGGTCCATGAGAGACAACGCCCTTCGCAGTACTCGGTCATAGTCACGTGCCAGGAAGTCGTCTACAGTTGTAAACAACTCTTTCAATGTGGGGAAGGCTCCATTTACAGTCCAGTTAGCAGGTTACCGCGTGGTTCCACTATCTTCACAGGTCATAGAGGACTTCCCCTGTCAGCAGATTTAATATTGGTTATCTGGGGACTTGCAGCGGTTTCTGCTCGATGCAGCCGGTCGCACTATAAATAGACCTCACATCGATGGCAGTCCCAGTACATCATAGATTTTGCTGATCTACAGACGACGTATTATGCATCCTCGCTGCACATTGTTCGGATTCTGGTGACAACATCTTCATTACATATTACCGGAAGATTGATGAGAAAAGCTTCAAGCCATGATTCCAGAATCTATTGTAGATCCACGTACCTACTACATAGGACATGATTGCAGTAGATGGCTAGTAATCTCCTAATCGGAGTTGGAACCAAAACAGGATCTTCAGTTCCTGGGAATATGGCTCATCACACCACATAATCACACGGTCGTCCCAGAGGCTCGTTGGGTCAAGATACAACATGGTATCTCAAGCAATGCTCTCTCCGTTGACACTACGTGCTTGGCAAAGCATGCTTGGTCTACTCACCTCAGCTCAAGACATGACTCGCAGAGGGAGATTAGAGAGCTCACCACTACAATATTTGTGAACTTCATCTCGACAGTTTGGATCCACTGATACTACAGGACAGCCTGAAACCATAACTCCTATGGTGGACTCAGAATTGAATGTTTGCGGAGGAACCTTTTTGTCAGAGCTGGTTTCCAACACTCAGCTCTACGTGGATGCATCACTACAAGGATGGGGTGCTCACCTCACAACGGCGGCAGCAGGAAAGTGGTCGAAGTCAGGATCAAATTCTGCACATTGTTGGAGATGAAAGCAGTGATCAACGCTTTACAACACTGTTCCAGCATACTAAGGAATGCAAGGCTCACGGTCCACACGGACAACTCCACAGTAGCGTTCTACATCAACAAACAAGGATCAACAAGGTCGACAAGTCTGCTAAAACTCAGCTTTCTCCTGTTCGGCATCGTTTAATTTTAATTTGAACATCTACATGAAGGCATGTCACATTCCAGGAGCAAAGAATGTCATAGCAGACGCCCTATCTCGTCCACTACAACCATCCCTGACGGAATGGATGTTACATCCAGAAGTGTTCCAGTTCATCATACAGACAGTAGGATCTCCGCTGATAGACCTGTTTGCAACAAAGTTCAACGAACAACTACCAACATTCGTCTCACCGATTCCGGATCCTGAGGCATGGGCAACAGATGCTTTAAGTATCTCATGGGAAGGACTAAACGCTCACGTGTTTCCACCTCCAGCACTATTACAACAAGTAATACAGAAAATCAAGCAGACGACAACGTTGCAACTGATTTGGGTCGTGCCCTATTGACCAGCGAGGGTATGGTTTCCCGTCCTCATACAAGAACTCGGAAGTCCAACCCTGAAACTACCAGAGTGGTTGAACCTGCGACGTCCATCCACACACCAAGCAAGCTCACGGGAATCTGGCATTGTTCCAACTACACATGTGGAACGTATCAAAGTTTGCCTGAGGACTAGAGGGTTCTCCGCCTGAGCAGCAAAAGCAGTGACACTAGCTCTACGCAGATCCACAAGTTGCAGAGATTTTAACAGTATGCAACAAGGAAAGGCTTTACAGCGGTAAAGGCAACCCATCCTCAAGTGGCGGAATACCTGTGTCATTTGCGACAGACGAGACACTTAAAAGGTTCAACACTCTCAATGTACCTGGCTGCTCTTAGCACAGTTATCACCATGAAGACGGGTGTCAAGCTGACCAAAGTACCAGAGATACTGGCACTTCTACGCTCATTCAAATTGGAAGACCAACAAAAGAAATTCAAGGCTCCTGCCTGGGATCTCAACATAGTTCTATAACATCTCACCAGTGACGCCTACGAGCCTCTAGAACGGACATCCTTTGAACTACTGACACAGAAAACGCTGTTCCTGATCACCATAGCAACAGCAGCACGGATGTCAGAAATACATGCTCTGGACTTTGAACGAACACGATTTGAAGCAAGACATCGTGACATCGTACATCTAGGACTGAGATGGGACTTTATTGCCAAGAACCAACTGCCCGGCCAGCCTGACAGACAGTTCCACATCCCTGCACTATCTACAGTCCTTGGGCCACAGGATACACAGGAATTATCCTTATGCCCTGTCAGAGCATTGAAAGTCTACCTACAAAGGACAAAAACAAGGAGACGAAAATTCAAGCTCCTATTCTTCCCCTTATCCACTGAGATGCCCACGAAAGTCTCACGGACAACGATATCGATATAGATGAGAGCCGTTATACTAAGCCGCCTACATAGCAGCAGGACTTGAGCCTCCACGAGCCTCCAATCCCCACGAAATCAGAGCCCTGGCTTCTACACTTGCTCTGCATGGAAACTGCACGATTACAACGATAATGGAGGGCTGCTTTTGGAGATCATACGGTGCCAACCACTACCTCAGAGACATTGCCACCGAAGACGTCTCAGGCATTCACCAGTTTGGGCCACTTGGTGTAGCACAACAACTAACGGTTCCACAAAGGCGCTGAGAAAAATCTCACCCTTTTCATCACGTGACCTGTGAAAACCAAGGCACTGGAGAGCAAATGGTTAAAGTCCATGCACACGTCTAGCACAGACTAGCATGAGTGATGGACCCTGTACTTGTATAGGACATACTCGTACGTGAAGAAGGGTCGCATCTCCACTTGATGCGCGCATCAAGAGATGGAGTTGCAATAGATAACGAATGGAACATATGTATATCTAAAATCCACACGAAAATGTCAGGAGAAGTTTCGGAAGAAATCTGACAAGTTGTGGTTCCCCCGAGACTCATCAGAGGAAGTTGAAAGAACAGAATCATCAGCAGTGCCGTCATAAGTTCCCATGGGGGGTAATACAGGACGTAAATCAGCAGCCAGTGAATCCAGAAGTGGCCTGACCCACCACTGATTCCAACGGATTCTGCAAGCATTTAGCATGAGTCAGGATAAGGAAAAATATGTAATTTTCTGACTAAAATTGATATTTTATACTTATCCTGACTTATGAGGTTAGCCCTCCAACCTCCCCCCCTCTCATGACACTCTGCATTTCCCTGTAAATCCGGGTGTCGGGCATACATACGGAGAGAGTGACAAAACATGGCTGGTCATGTGACCAAAAGGGCGCCAATGAGGCATGGGAGGCAACTCGAGGGTGAGTGATGATTGCACATCCGCTTTTTAGAAGGGAACTTCAAGGGATTTCAAGTGTTCCACTATCATTCGCAAGGAGAAGGAGACAAGCATTTAGCATGAGTCAGGATAAGTATAAAATATCAATTTTAGTCAGAAAATTACATTCTTGTCACAGTGAGAAGATTAGGCCTCGTTACTTCAAACATGGGCTAATTAGCCATCATTAAGTTATCTGTGGATCATCGGCACATTTATGTCTGTATAGCGGTCTTTCTGTGAATGTAGGGTCAGAATCTTGGACACCAACGACAGCAGTATTTCAAGGGTTGCTGTTGTGTAATAATTGTGCTTCATTTTCATGTATGTATCAGCATGCTGTAAACACAATAAAATATAGTAGTTGAGAATAAAACACATTGACAGACCCTGCATATGACTGCTTGATCTGTCCCCAGCACCAACAACCCAAGATGCCACCAGGTGTTACAGAACTCTCTGAAGCATTCCGACCACCAGAATGGCTTACTGATACCATTCCACGTAAGGCACCATTTGTCCCTCAGATGGGAGATGAGGTGATGTACTTCCGCCAAGGCCATGAGCTCTACCTGAATGCAGTGGTCAAGCACAAAGTGTATGAAGTGAATCCCAACAACAACCAGCCCTGGCACAAGAATCCAAAACTCAGGGTATGTCCAGCTCTAGACAACATCTCAAACAACTGACCCGTGAAGATCCGAGTAGGTCATCAGCAACTCATGCTTGGCACAAAAGGCGACTATGCTTGTCGTAAGAGGCGACTAACGGGATCAGGTGGTCAGGCTCGCTGACTTGGTTGATCGATGCTCATGTTGTTGATCACTGGATTGTCTGGTCCAGACTCGATTATTTACAGACCGCCACCATATAGCTGGAATATTACTGAGTGCGGCGTAAAACTAAACTCACTCACTCGCTCAACAACTCACTCACTCACTCAAACAACTGCTCTCTGTAAAGGGTATATTATAGCAGAATTATACTTGCATATTGCTTCTGTCCAAACCAGGATGCTAAAACTACCTGGACCATTTGTACATTATAGTAACATGGTTTGTACAGTGTCCATGTTGACATGTGGATCACTAATCATGTGACTCCACATTCACCTGATAGTGGTACAGTCGTGTATAGAATGTATTTGCATAGCTGATTGCGAATTGAATTTGATACAGATTCCAGTAATATCGAGTGAAGCTGTTTTAAAAACTAGTCTCTTTGTGAATACACCCAACAAAATCAGTCTGTGAGTCAAAACACGCCTTTACCAAGTATCAGAAGTCTTGTTCGGAGACATTAAGACCTGATGATCTCCTCAGGAACAAGAGCTGGTGAAGATTGTTGGCATCAAGTATGAAATCCGCCCTCCGAGACTCTGCTGCCTCAAGCTTGCGTTCATTGACCATGAGACCGGGAAGCTGACAGGAGGAACGTTCTCCATCAAGTGAGTGCAGCTGATGTTATTGTCCAGTCCTATTCTGTCAACACTAGTGGCATGATGTTAGATTATACTTCATTCACTCTCTTTTCTGCTAGGTCAGTGCAGGAGACAAAGAACTTGCTTCACAATGTCTTGGGGTGGTGGGGTAGCTACTACTCCCCATCTACAGTCTAATGATCTGGTCCTTAATAGCACTGAGTATGAAACAGGGCGGTGGGGTAACCTAGTGGTTAAAGCGTTGGCTTGTCACGCCGAAGGCCCGGGTTCGAATCCCCACATGGGTACATTGTGTGAAGCCCATTTCTGGTGTCCCCCGCCGTGATGTAGCTGGAATATTGCTAAAAGCGGCGTAAAACAGCAGTCAGTCAGAGTATGAAACAACAGTCTTGTAACACATCTTGATTACTCAGTTACAACTTCAGTCGACTCGCATTGAATGAGTCAACAAGCATGGGATGAATACTGTAGTGTAACAATGAGGATGTTTTACTTTTGATGGTGAACATGTGCCAACATTGCCTAAATGGGATGATTTGTTGGTATTGAGCCTTCAACATTGATTGTACAAACCATCCTGCAGGTACCACGACATGCCTGATGTCATTGACTTCCTGGTGCTCAAACAGACCTACAACATTGCCATGCAGAGGAAATGGAAACCCAGTAAGTCTTCATCACAGCATGCTACCCATGAAGATCCGGGTCAGAATTGGTCTTGAGCAACCCATGCTTGTTGTAAAAGGCGACTAACGGGATCGGGTGATCAGACTCTCCGACTTGGTTGACACATGTCATCGTATCCCGATTGGATAGAACGATGCTCATGATGTTGATCACTGGATTGTCTGGTCCAGACTTGATTATTTACAGATTGCCACCATATAGTTGGAATGTTGCTGAGTGAGGCGTAAAACTAAACTCGCTCATCACAGCAGATGACGTGGGACCATGGTGCTGTATGTCAGCTCCATGAAACAGGCCAGTTATATATGGAATCATATCTTAATTGGGTCAATTTCCCTTTAATATCTGTTCAGCAAAATGTCCACACAATTTTTAGGAAACCTTTAATACGTTGTGAAAATTTGTTACAGCATCATATTCATCTGGTTACACAACTTGCTGCAATGGTTATTGCTTGTTTATCATGTAGTGCATAGTTTCAATGTCTAAAGTTGTGTGTAGATGACCGGTTCCGTGCTATGATAGATGACCACTGGTGGATGGGCACAATCCAATCCCAGGAACCCTTCCAGGCAGAGTTCACAGACAGCATGTACCAGTGCTTCAACGTCCAGTAAGTACAGTATTATACAGCATACACAAGGGTAGTAATCCCTTTGTCATATGATTTCATTCTTAAGATAATTGACTGTAAAGGCATATTTTCACTTGGTGAAGTAGGTTTAGAAATACAGTCTTTGAGTGAACTATAAAGATTTTCAGCCATATTTGTCCACAGAAACAGAACAGGACATTGCGAGACCCACTCTAAGCATATTGGGATGCTAGTCCATTGTCTATTGAGAAAGAAGGAATTGCCTCAATGTATGGAGCTTGAAAATAGAACACATCATTCACATACAGTTAGTTGTGCTGAGTGTATGACATAGATAGCCATTGTGTCAACTCATGTTTAGACTCTACCATCGTCTTAAAATTATAACCGTATCAGTTTTGGAAGCTGACATGTGAAACTAAAATTATAACAGTTTATAGGACGATTTAGACTCATGCACATGGTTACAGAGTAATAAAGTACAATGTTCCATCCTTCTAGCTGGGACAATGGAGAACATGAGAAGCTGAGTCCGTGGGATCTGGAGCTGATTGATGAGGAAAGTAAGTAACAACAAGTACATCAATTCGTACCAGACACATCATTGATATCAATGTGTGTTTCAAGGCCTTGCTATGGTATCCTTGTAAATACTTACCCTGACTCATACTATGTCTCTCTCTCTCTCTCTCTCTCTCTCTCTCTCCTTTAGCTCGAGGCCGCCTCCGTGGCGTAGTGGTTATAGCGTCCGCCCGGAGAGCGGAAGGTCGCAGGTTCGATCCCCGACCGCGTCATACCAAAAGACGTTAAAATATGGTACATGTTGGTCCCTGCCTTGCGCTCGGCATTCATGGGTACAACAAGGACTGGTTGGCTCGGAGTCAGTATAATGTGTCTGAGTGGGGTATTCATGCTTCACTGTGGCATGGTATCTCAGTGGGCTAGCACTATAAAACCAGCTTAAGTCTGGGCTAGTGCAAGCGGCCGCAGATACACATACGCATGCACGTCGTCATATGAGCGAAATATTCTCAAGCACGACGTTAAGCCCAATTTCACCTCACCTCACCTCTTTTAGCTCGAGGGGCGTGGGGTAGCCTAGTGGTTAAAGCGTTTGCTCGTCACTCCGAGGGCCCAGTTTCTATTCCCCACATGGATACAATGTTTGAAGCCCATTTCTGGTGTCCCCCGCCATGATATTGCTGGAACATTGCTAGAAGTGTCGTAAAACATAACTTACTCACTCACTTTAGCTCGAGACGTGGTGGAAACTCTCTGTGTTATGTTCCCCAAGAACAGTAAAACCAACTCACCCAATCTGACCCCCTTCACTGTGCTTGGCTCCGGCTCTGGCTCCGGCTCCCCTTGTGACTCCTTATTGTCTCCCAACGAGATGGTTGGGGAAATTGTCCCTGTGTGTTTAATCCATCCTATCAGAATTATAAAGTTTTTGAATAAATTTAGGCTTGGATTAGCGCCCTTTATGTATTTTATCTACCAATGATTTTTCAAATTGGCGTTGAATTAAGTTCATGTCCAGTTAAGTCCGAATCTATATCTTTTCATGTAAAACTGTGTTGTATGTAGACTAGAGTATCAGACCAGAACCCACACCCTATCTGTCGGAGTGATAATCACATTCCATGTAAGTCTTACAAATCCACAAACTCTTCATTATTTACATCTACAGACGGAGTAAAGAACACAGTATGCCTCAGGATAAGAAAAAGTAGGTATTATTATTTTATACGTATCCTGACTCATACGCTAAAGTACCATCCCAACCCTCCCCATTCAGCACTAACTTTTTAACTATTTGGATTTTACTAAATAAAGAGAGTCATTGGCTCACAGGGAGCTGGTGCACATGCTCAGTTTTGGGGGGTGATTGGGTGAAGTACGGTGTTTGAGTGAACTGCCCTATTTGTCTCACAGTGCAAAATTAGTTTCAGCCCTGTTTGTTTTTACTGTTCTTCTGGGACACAGCACAGAGCATTTCCACCATGTCTCTGGCCAAAGCTAAGGATTTTATCTTGAAAAATTGCATAATTTAAAAATTATATTATAGTGAACATTTGAGGGTAAGTTATAATGGTCTGTAAAATACAAGTCCATACACTTGTGTGTTGTAGGTGTACCAGGAGACGTTGGTGGGGGAGTGATGGTTGAGAAGGAGGAGTTGAAGAAGCTGCTGTATAACCCCGGGGCCAATGAGTGGCCTTCATGTGGCCGGGATGAGGAGTGTGACAGGATCGTTCATGGGCTGGAGGAGGTGATGCAGCATTCAATGGCTGAGCCCTTCAATGCACCAGTTGACCTGAATGCCTTTCCACTGTATGCCCATGTAATTGAATACCCTGTAGACCTGAGCACCATCAAGGCCAGACTGGAGAACAGGTTCTATAGGTGAGTTACATAGAGAGTCCAGTTCAGGCAGGATTACTGCTAAAGTGAGTCATTGGGAATCCAGACAGGATTACTGCTACAGGTGAGTCGTTGGGAGTCCATGTGTGGGATTACTGCTACAGGTGAGTTATTAGGAGTCCATGTAGTATTACTGATACAGGTGAGTCGTTTGGGGTCCAGGTAGGATTACTGCTAAAGGTGAGTCGTTGGGAGTCCATGTAGGATTACTGCTACAGGTGAGTCATTGGGAGTCCATGTAGGATTACTGCTAAAGGTGAGTCGTTGGGAGTCCAGGTAGGATTACTGCTACAGGTGAGTCATTGGGAGTCCAGGTGTGGGATTACTGCTACAGGTGAGTCGTTGGGTGTCCAGGTAGGATTACTGCTACAGGTGAGTCATTGGGAGCCCATGTAGGATTACTGCTACAGGTGAGTTGTTGGGAGTCCAGGTAGGATTACTGCTACAGGTGAGTTGTTGGGAGTCCAGGTAGGATTATTGCTACAGGTGAGTTGTTGGGAGCCCATGTAGGATTACTGCTACAGGTGAGTCGTTGGGAGTCCAGGTAGGATTATTGCTACAGGTGAGTTGTTGGGAGTCCAGGTAGGATTACTGCTACAGGTGATTCGTTGGGAGTCCAGGTAGTATTACAGGTACAGGTGAGTCATTGGGAGTCCAGGTAGTACTACTGCTACAGGTGAGTCATTGGGAGTCCAGGCAGGATTATAGCTACAGGTGAGTCAATGCGAGTCCAATCAGTATTACTGCTACCGGTGAGTCAAGATCAGACTGGAAAACAGGTTCTACAGGTGAGTTACATAGAGATTCCAGTAGAGGTAGTATAATTGCTACAGGTGAGTCACATAGTCACTTCAGTACTGGCAGTTTAAGATTCTTTTTCAGAAGAAGTCCTCCTTGGGGTACATATAAGCATTAAAATGTCCATTTTAAATCCTACGACAGTTGTAACTATATTTTTAATAAAATATTTACAAAACAAAAAACTTGTTTTGTCTTGTGAGACCACCCCTACAGGGCCCCACCGGACCAACACAGCCAAGAGCAGGTAACTCTCGCCGTCTACCTCGTACCTCACTTTTCATGCTGTCGTTCTGTTGAATAGACGTGCGTGGTGTTTGTTTGGAGTTTGCTCTCCTACCGATACGATGAGTGTAAAAGAGTCTCAATCTGTATGTATGGTTCCTTTCTCTACGCACGGGCGTTAGATGGACGTCATATGTGGATATTTTCATTCATCTTTTGTTGTAACTTTGCCGTGGGTTCTCTGTTTTCCAGCCATGTGGCAGGCAAAATGGCGGACCGCGCGATCGCGGTTTCCTTGCTATATGTTATTGGTAGCTTGTAGTAGGGAGTTCATATATTATGTTTGCATATTATATGGTAGGCTTGCCTAAATTCTCTTTCTTTTCAGCGAATTTGTGGTAAGTCGTTGAGTAATTTTGATAGTGTTCGTTTCGTATCACTCAACTTTACTCTATCACTAGTACACGCGAGGGGTGGCTAGCCTTTTTCTGCTTTGCATTGTATGTTTAGTATTTAAATGGCTGTAGCTTGTAGCATTTATATATCGCCCGTGCGGATTATTCTTGCTATTACTTGTGTTTATGTGTTTGCTGCTTCACAGTTCCTGCTAGTAACACTGGCGTGGTTCTGTTTGTTGCAGTTTAAGCCCTGTGCGTTGTGCCATGCACACTACCGCCACAGGATGGTTATAAAGTGTGCCTCCGGTGTTTAGCCGAGGACGCTCACGACGATCAAGGATGCTCATAATAAACGCCCTTGCGTCAATATTCCTGTTACATTATGTTGTATTATGATACATATTTCATACGTTTACACGCAACGTGGCTCATAGGACGAGGTTGTGGTTTTTGTCTGGGTTTCTGCGCCTCACGCGCATTCTTTCCGACACGCAGATTTTATGTTTTTCACTAATCTGCTTCAGGCGGGGGATAATATTTGATAAAAGGTTTCTAAGGAAATCCCTTTATCGTTTCCCCCGCAAACAATGTTGCTGACTTAAATATGACTTCACTATTGCAGCAACATATTCTTCAACATAATGTCAATTCGATAATTGATAGCGCGATGTCCGGGCTCCGTAAGGAGCTTGGCTCGCAAAGTGTTGATCTCGAAGGTAAGTTCACCAGGTGTCGTCTGTGGTGAAATTCCCGCCCCGATTGACACGGTGCTGTCTGGGTTCCGCAAGGAGCTCAGCACGCCTGTCGTCGGGGGTGGATCGGACGCATCTGTCTTCGCCTGGTGCCCTGACTGGCGGTCGCCTAGGCGCAGACCAGCTCGGGGACACCTCGGCGCCTTCGGCACCTTGTGGCGACCTAGGTTCGGGCTCAGGTTCGTCACGGGCGCCTGGCGCCGGCGATGCAGGTTTCGCCCTGCAGGTTTTGCCCTGGTGCCCTGACTGGCGGTCGCCTAGGCGCCGACCAGCTCGGGGACACCTCGGCGCCACGTGGTCAGTCGGGGTTGCCCGGGAAACCTGTATATCGGCAGGTTCCTCTCGGCGCCCCGGTCTGGGTTCCACTGAGCTGCCGATCACCTCGGCGCTCCTAGGTCTACCTGTGTCCACCAGGGGCAACCTGCATTGCCAGGCTACTCCCTTGTGTCTCGGGACTGCAGATCGGACTAGCACCGACCTGGGTTTCGCCCCGATGCGGAGCAGATCCCCGGCGCTGTTAGCTCAGGTCTCGCCTGATGTCTATCGATGCCCTGGCCAAGAGGCCGTTGAGTGTGACGAGCTGCCGATCACCTCGACGCGCCGAGGTCTACCCGTGCCTGTACACCAGGGGAGCCCTGCATTGTCAGGCCACTCCCATGTGTTGGGGATCGGGGTTCGAACTCGAACCGCCGACCCGAGCACTTACGATACATACATGTGTATGTATGGGTATTTATATAGCTATAGGCTATGTTTGACTATACGCCAGTGCGCTTTTGGAGAGTACTTGGGGAAACCTGATTTATCAGGCTACTCCTCGTGTCTCTGGATCGGGTTCGGTCCAGAACAGCTGAGCTTCGCTCTGCGGATTCTCTGAACCCGTGGGTAGCCGACCCAGGCTTCGCACTGGTAGGGCGCAGATTCCCGACTCGGTAGTTCAGGTCTCGGCGCCGTAGTTCAGGTCTCGCCTGATGTCTATCGACGATTGACCTAGATGCCATCGAAGTGTGCCGGGTGTGACTGTCACCGCCGCCCGAGGTCTGTCTGAGTGCTTGTGAAACCTTGATTGTCAGGCTTCTCACATGTGCCTCGAATCGGGTTCAGGCTCGCAGACAGTGGACAAGTCGATTTGAGCTCGCTCATTTCGCTACTTTGAACTTACCACTAAGTAGGTTCGTCCCTGAGGGCAAGTGCGAGATAGAATCGCGGCTGTGTTGCCTCAGGTGTTGTCCATGTCGACTACCCGAACCGCTGGAGTTCGCCTCCGAGGGAAGCCTGCTTCCAGCACGGCATCCGGGACAAGGCCTCACACTCTCCCTTAAGTCTGCCTTTCTTTCCCTTCACAGCTCAACGCTGTATGCTCCACTCGGCGATCTCTCAGCCGCTGAGGGAGCTGGTGGAAAGGGGAGAGCCCGTGGAATTTTTGTTTTCGCCGGGCGACTCTGGGCTGCATCTGACGGGGCAACTCTCATCTGGCTAGGGACTGCATTGTAGCTGTGCCAGTCAAATGATGAGGGCGGTTATGGGCATATCGCCGGGACAGTTTCGAGGAATACGGAAGTCTGTTGAGCTTCGCTACTTCCTCAGGTGCCCAGGCATCGCAAACGTTAAGTTGCCGACTGCTGGGGTTACTATATTCTGCCGCGAACACCGGGCGGAGCGACACACTCCTGTGTCGGCTTCCCGAGACGGCAACAATACTCGCGCCCAGATCCAGTCTTTGCTGGGCTAGGCAACCAGTGTGGTGGTTTCCAATGGTCAGGAATATGTGGGGTTTGACTCCACTTATTTCATAGTTGCCATTACTTAACGGAATGTTCAGACCCATTCTCATCTGAGAGCTGAACAAGTTTATAGAGGTACTGTCCTTCAAGATGGAGACACCGCCGGTGATCTCATCTGCCGAGACAGGGATTGGCGACGCCAATCGACCTCGAGGTCGCGTACCTCCTTGTTCCATTGCACCCTGATTTCAAGATTTACCTTCGGTTTCTTGTTTGACGGACGTGCTACCAGTTTCGCGGTGCTCTCCTTAGGCTACATTACGGTGCCAAGGGTGTTCACCAAATTGAGGTTTATTACAGCTCAGATAGCCAGATCGCGAGTGCCGGTGTTGTCACCCTCGTACATAGGCGACTGACTCATCGCGGGTTTCAGATAACTGTTGAGTCTGGGGACCTCACGATCAGTTACTTAAACTGGGCGGAATTGTCAACCTCACGCAGTCAGATGGACAGACGCCAGGCTGCCTCCGAGGGTCCCCACCCCTGGAGACACCGCCGCTCTCAGTCCAGCCAGATACATCCCTACCGGTTAGGGGTGATGTTCTGGGTGACCTGCAGCCTCTTGAGACGAAGTCACAACCTGCACATCAATGTGCTGGAATTGACAGCAGTCAGGTTGGTGTTCGATCCCCGCACGCCGGATTCGAATTACCTCTTCGCCAGACATTCTCACTTGCACGGGCGCCACACCAATCCTCGGATTCACTGGGTGGCTTGGCCTCTGTCGGGTATAACACACGGAATTCCTGCAACCGCTGCAGACACAATTCTGCCTGGGATTTGACACCCGCTCAGTGTGTTGATAGGTGGGCGCTGGTGTGCAGATAGGGATTTCATAATCCCTATTCTGGCGGACTTAGTTCGATATTGGAGTTACTATAACCTCGCTTTTGGTTGAGAGCCTTATGACCTCCACCATTGCCGGGTACTCCATGGCTATTTCCACGCTTCACACCTCGCTCGATGGTGCTCTGCCTAGGCAGCATCCTCTCGCACATCGCGTCAGTAGCTGGCATGAACAGGGTTCGACCGCCTTCGTCGGGCGCACCCAGCCCACCTTAAAATTGCCACTTATTCACAATTGGCTGTCTGGCCCTAATTTTTTCAAGTATATCGCCTCTCTCACTTCACTTGTTGACGTGGAAGACGATTTTACTTGTTGTGGTGAACTCTGGTAGAAGGGTCGGGTACATCCATGCGATTCCCACTGACCCGACACTGACAGTATTTTATACTGATCATGTCCGTGATTCGACTCCCGGATACCTACCACTCTCAGTGCGATATTGCTTTCCACGTGACTGCTCATATCGCACTTCCACCCCTTACTCCAGCCTTTCCGCACCGGGACCAATCTTTCGATTGCTCACCCGCTCTGTCACTTAACTTAACTAACAAAAGGGATCCGACACGGGTACCCATGTGTGCTGTTTGGTGGCGGAAGACTGGGGAGTCTGCTAGCAAGCGACTTTATCTCGCTGGCTTGTTTCCGTAATTGTATGGTTACAATGATACGGTTTACCTCCCCGAGGGGTTGAAGGCAGACTGGGTAGGGCAGATGCCGCTTTGTTGACAATACACAGCCGCACTGCTCAATGAAGAGATCGGTTCTGTCGCCTTTGGAGCCAGCAGAACGCCTTCATTCGCCATTACCAACTTGACACGCATTCTAAGGATCGCGTGCTCGGTTCGGTTCTTCGGTTCTCTCCAGTGGAGAGTGACCTGCCACCCTGACCAAGCTAGTAACTGGTCATTGGTATCGGTTCTGTGTTCAATGTCGATATATTTCATATCACTACATCGTATTAGCCTTACCATCCTTTCGGGTTGGGTCGGGTTTGGGTGTACATACGCCCCTTTACGCCCCTTCAAGAGGGCGGGTCCGCTTTTGAACGCTTTAACCAGTCATATGTTATTAACCCGCCTTATGACGGAATTGGGTGCGAACCCCACGGGCACTGTTTGGTATGCCTCTCTTCGAGCCGCATGTCACGTGACCAGGTTAGTGTAATGGTGAGCCAACATATGTTCGCCACGCTTTTTTCGCTATTCAGGGATTTTTGCACGCTTACAGTTTTTCCTCTTCCGAGCCTCTCGTATTTGGGAGTCTGTGTTAATCAGCTTTGTGGGATGGTGGCCTACACTTACCCTCCTCGCCGAGAGTGTTTGGTGGGGTGTTTTCACTGCACAATGCATGGCGCTTGTACTGCTCGATTTCCTCAGAAAGTTTTAGCGAGGCTAATAATTTCTCTGGGTTTTATCGAGGTCCCGGCAAGCCCTCTTCCAAACAGGGCTGCATTCGAGCATTAGTTTGCAGTACTTATTAGCTCGACTCCTGGGTTATTGGCTTTGTAGCGTTTAAATTTTTTACGCTTCCCTACCCTTATACCTCGCCACGCATTGTCTGGCTGGGGCTATATTAGGGTTGGGAGTTGTTTCGCATGTCCCCATACATTCCTTCCATTGTAATGGTTGGGGCGGGTTTTTATGTCATTGATATTGAGCCAATTGACATATAAGCTTGGCTCTCTAGTTCCTCACCGCCTGATTGACATCAGCGTCAGGTGGCTCGGTGTTTTCTATTTCCGATCGGGTTGTAGATTTCACTCCACCACGGGTTCAGTTGTTGCCAGACAGAATGCCACCCCGCCTCAAATATCTTTGGGAGTCTGTCATATGCTTATATGTACCCCAAGGAGGACTTCTTCTGAAAAGAATTATACAAACCTGTAGAGGTTATGAATTCTTTGAAGAAAGTCCTCCTTGGGGTAAGGCCACCGCCTCCTCATTCTGTCTGACACGCTCAGCATGAAAAGTGAGGTACGAGGTAGACGGCGCAGAGTTACCTGCTCTTGGCTGTGTTGGTCCGGGTGGGGCCCTGTAGGGTGGTCTCACAAGACAAAACGAAGTTTTTGTTTTGTAAATATTTTATTAAAATATAGTTACAACTGTCGAGGATTTAAAATGGACATTTTAATGCTTATATGTACCCCAAGGAGGACTTTCTTCAAAGAATTCATAACCCTACAGGTTTGTATAAGTTTTATATGTAATACTGTTTATGTAATACTGTTGTGTTCGTGGTTCAGTTTATGTAATACTGTTGTGTTCGTGGTTTAGTTAATGTGATGCTGTTGTGTCAGTGGTTCAGTTTATGTGATGCTGTTGTGTCAGTGGTTCAGTTTATGTAATACTTTTGTGTCAGTGGTTCAGTTTATGTAATACAGTTTTGTTGGTAGTTCAGTTTATGTAATACTGTTGTGTTGGTAGTTCAGTTTATGTAATACTGTTGTGTTCGTGGTTCAGTTTATGTGATGCTGTTGTGTCAGTGGTTCAGTTTATGTAATACTGTTGTGTCAGTGGTTCAGTTTATGTAATACTGTTGTGTTGGTAGTTCAGTTTATGTGATACTTTTGTGTCAGTGGTTCAGTTTATGTAATACTTTTGTGTCAGTGGTTCAGTTTATGTAATACTTTTGTGTCAGTGGTTCAGTTTATGTAATACAGTTTTGTTGGTAGTTCAGTTTATGTAATACTGTTGTGTTCGTGGTTCAGTTTATGTGATGCTGTTGTGTCAGTGGTTCAGTTTATGTAATACTGTTGTGTTGGTAGTTCAGTTTATGTAATACTGTTGTGTTCGTGGTTCAGTTTATGTAATACTGTTGTGTTGGTGGTTTAGTTAATGTAATACTGTTGTGTCAGTGGTTCAGTTTATGTGATACTTTTGTGTCAGTGGTTCAGTTTATGTAATACTTTTGTGTCAGTGGTTCAGTTTATGTAATACTTTTGTGTCAGTGGTTCAGTTTATGTAATACAGTTTTGTTGGTAGTTCAGTTTATGTAATACTTTTGTGTTCGTGGTTCAGTTTATGTGATGCTGTTGTGTCAGTGGTTCAGTTTATGTAATACAGTTTTGTTGGTAGTTCAGTTTATGTAATACTGTTGTGTTCGTGGTTCAGTTTATGTGATGCTGTTGTGTCAGTGGTTCAGTTTATGTAATACAGTTTTGTTGGTAGTTCAGTTTATGTAATACTGTTGTGTCAGTGGTTCAGTTTATGTGATGCTGTTGTGTCAGTGGTTTAGTTAATGTGATACTGTTGTGTCAGTGGTTCAGTTAATGTAATACTGTTGTGTCAGTGGTTTAGTTAATGTGATACTGTTGTGTCAGTGGTTCAGTTTATGTAATACAGTTTTGTTGGTAGTTCAGTTTATGTAATACTGTTGTGTCAGTGGTTCAGTTTATGTGATGCTGTTGTGTCAGTGGTTTAGTTAATGTGATACTGTTGTGTCAGTGGTTTAGTTAATGTAATACTGTTGTGTCAGTGGTTTAGTTAATGTGATACTGTTGTGTCAGTGGTTTAGTTAATGTGATACTGTTGTGTCAGTGGTTTAGTTAATGTGATACTGTTGTGTCAGTGGTTTAGTTAATGTAATACTGTTGCGTCAGTGGTTTAGTTAATGTGATGCTGTTGTGTCAGTGTTTCAGTTGATGTAATACTTTTGTGTCAGTGGTTCAGTTTATGTAATACTGTTGTGTTGGTAGTTCAGTTTATGTAATACTGTTGTGTTGGTAGTTCAGTTTATGTAATACTGTTGTGTTCGTGGTTCAGTTTATGTGATGCTGTTGTGTCAGTGGTTTAGTTAATGTAATACTTTTGTGTCAGTGGTTCAGTTTATGTAATACTTTTGTGTCAGTGGTTCAGTTTATGTAATACTTTTGTGTCAGTGGTTCAGTTTATGTAATACTTTTGTGTCAGTTGTTCAGTTTATGTAATACTTTTGTGTCAGTGGTTCAGTTTATGTAATACTTTTGTGTCAGTGGTTCAGTTTATGTAATACTTTTGTGTCAGTTGTTCAGTTTATGTAATACTTTTGTGTTCGTGGTTTAGTTTATGTAATACTTTTGTGTCTGTGTTTCAGTTTATGTAATACTTTTGTGTCAGTGGTTCAGTTTATGTAATACTTTTGTGTCAGTTGTTCAGTTTATGTAATACTTTTGTGTCAGTGGTTCAGTTTATGTAATACTTTTGTGTCAGTTGTTCAGTTTATGTAATACTTTTGTGTCAGTGGTTCAGTTAATGTAATACTTTTGTGTCAGTGGTTCAGTTTATGTAATACTTTTGTGTCAGTGGTTCAGTTTATGTCATACAGTTTTGTTGGTAGTTCAGTTTATGTGATACTGTTGTGTTCGTGGTTTAGTTAATGTAATACTGTTGCGTCAGTGGTTTAGTTAATGTGATACTGTTGTGTCAGTGGTTTAGTTAATGTGATACTGTTGTGTCAGTGGTTTAGTTAATGTAATACTGTTGTGTCAGTGGTTTAGTTAATGTAATACTGTTGCGTCAGTGGTTTAGTTTATGTAATACTGTTGTGTCAGTGGTTCAGTTTATGTGATACTGTTGTGTCAGTGGTTCAGTTTATGTAATACTGTTGTGTCAGTGGTTCAGTTTATGTGATACTGTTGTGTCATTGGTTTAGTTAATGTGATACTGTTGTGTCAGTGGTTTAGTTAATGTAATACTGTTGCGTCAGTGGTTTAGTTTATGTAATACTGTTGTGTCAGTGGTTTAGTTTATGTAATACTGTTGTGTCAGTGGTTCAGTTTATGTAATACTGTTGTGTCAGTGGTTCAGTTAATGTGATGCTGTTGTGTCAGTGGTTCAGTTTATGTAATACTTTTGTGTCAGTGGTTTAGTTAATGTGATACTGTTGTGTCAGTGGTTCAGTTTATGTACAATTACTGTTGCTGTCTGTTGGATAGTGACAGTGATGCTGTGGATGCTATGCCATTCCTGGCGCAGGAGATGAAGGAGAGAAAGATGAACAGTTCCTCCTCTGATACCGATGATGTCACTGACGATGCCACCAGCAGTCGGAAGAGAAAAAGGGTAAGAAATGTCTTCCTGACATGAGCTGTGCAACTCTTTGCTTCAGCCTGACATGTGCTGTATTTATGTGTGTATCCATCAAGTATATCTTTATCTTTTAAACATCAATTGAGAGGACACTCATATATACAGGCTTGTAGGATTAAAGAGTGTAATATACTAAAATCTGATTTCAAACTTACTTTGTATTGATTCTTTTAGATTTTATTCTTCGCTTTTTGTAGAAAGAGAAATTGACAAAGTGAACTTTGCATTTTTCTGTTTTGCCTCTAAGGTATTCGTTGGCCCGCTATGTGTATGAAAGTGTCACCTTATGGGCCTTATTGATGGGTTTATATTTGTTATCGCCAAGTTTTGCAGTAGATCTTCCCTGTCAGCAGGACACAGATATTCTTGATTGTGTGTTTCTGCAGGGAGATAAAGTGAAGGCCAACAAGAGGTCGCTCTGAAAAGCCCGTGGACCCCAACAAGTGGAAGTCAGAGTGTTCGCGAGCTCATTGCCAGGATCCTAGAGTGCGAGGACAGCAAGCCATTCAGGACTGCTGTTGACCCTGAAGAATATCCAGTGAGAACATTAGGAATAATTAAACCTCACATAATTCATGTGCTACCTTTTGTCATCCTTGATAATCTCCAGGGTATACATTCCGATAAATCTCTTCCAGTACCCTGGATGCATGAACAATTACAGTACTTATTCAATCAAATAAGCTGTTACAACCGAGCTTCCCAGTGTCATCAAAGATGGCAGGCACAGCCACGAAGGTTTGCTGGCTGTGCTACTCAGATTTAGGGAAAAAATCATACAGACAAATTGACATGTCTGAAACCTTAAAAAATATACATGTATGTGCAAGAACTCCTACCTCTTTCAAGGTACCTCTGCAACAATTGTGTTGCCAAGTTTAATCGGTTAGAGAAAAGAAGCGGAAGTGAGTTATGATAGAAGCCTTGTGATTTGTAAGCTCAACTTCCCAAGGTAGACACCTGCTTGGATAAAAAGCCAGCAAATGGAGGTAATACAATTATTGGGCCGGGCCATAGATGCAGGGGAATAGTGGAGATTTATTGGAATGTATACTCTAGAGACTATCGAGGATGCTTTTTGTTGAGTTGGGAATATTTATTTGTGTAAGTCTGATTGTTCCATGTTATTTGTTGCAATGTGAGAATACCAGGTAAAGACAGGTACAGGTGCTAAGTGTAATTTGTTGTGATGTAAGACTACATAAAAATGTGTACTAAGTTAAACTTTGTTGCAATGCAGGACTACTACAAGTTTGTTGAGAACCCCATAGACTTTGGCCAAGTGCAGGAGAAGGTGGACACTGACCAGTATACAAACCCAATTGAGTTGTGTCGGGATGTCAGACTCATCTTCATCAATTCAAAGTCCTACAACACCAACAAGAAATCTAGAGTATGTCTATCTTGTTTATCAGCTTGTTATCTTCGTGAGATGTGGGCAGGTAGCTTGGTGAGATGTGGGCAGGTAGCTTGGTGAGATGTGGGCAGGTAGCTTGGTGAGATGTGGGCAGGTAGCTTGGTGAGATGTGGGCAGGTAGCTTTGTGAGATGTGGGCAGGTAGCTTGGTGAGATGTGGGCAGGTAGCTTGGTGAGATGTGGGCAGGTAGCTTGGTGAGATGTGGGCAGGTAGCTTGGTGAGATGTGGGCAGGTAGCTTGGTGAGATGTGGGCAGGTAGCTTTGTGAGATGTGGGCAGGTAGCTTTGTGAGATGTGGGCAGGTAGCTTGGTGAGATGTGGGCAGGTAGCTTTGTGAGATGTGGGCAGGTAGCTTTGTGAGATGTGGGCAGGTAGCTTTGTGAGATGTGGGCTAGGTAGCTTTGTGAGATGTGGGCAGGTAGCTTGGTGAGATGTGGGCAGGTAGCTTGGTGAGATGTGGGCAGGAGCTTGGTGAGATGTGGGCAGGTAGCTTTGTGAGATGTGGGCAGGTAGCTTTGTGAGATGTGGGCAGGTAGCTTGTGAGATGTGGGCAGGTATCTTAGGTGAGATGTGGGCAGGTATGTGAGATGTGGGCAGGTGAGATGTGGGCAGGTATCTTCATAAGATGTATGCAGGCAGGTAGCTTTGTGAGATGTGGGCAGGTAGCCATTAGGTGAGATGTGGGCAGGTAGCTTTGTGAGGATGTGGGCAGCTTAAGCCTGAGATCATGGGCAGGTAGCTTTGTGAACGTGGGCAAGGTAGCTTGGATGTGGGCTGGTTGCTTGGTGAGATGTGGGCAGGTAGCTTTGTGAGATGTGGGCAGGTAGCTTAGGTATGAGATGTGGGCAGGCCAGCTTTGTGAGATGTGGGCAGGTGGCTTAGCCAGAGATGTGGGCAGGTAGCTTTGTGAGATGTGGGCAGGTAGCTTTGTGAGATGTGGGGCAGGTATCTTAAGTGAAGATGTGGGCAGGTAGCTTTGTGAGATGTGGGCAGAAGCCGAAGTGAGATGTGGGCAGGTAGCTTAAAGTGAGATGTGGGCAGGTAGCTTCATTGAGATGTGGGCATGCAGTTTTGTGAGATGTGGGCAGGTAGCTTGGTGAGAGATGTGGGCAGGTAGCTGTGAGATGTGGGCTGGTTGCAGAAAGTGAGATGTGGGCCAGGTAGCTTGGTGAGATGTGGGCAGGTAGCTTGGTGAGATGTGGGGCAGGAAGTAGCTTGGTGAGATGTAGGGCGGAAGTAGCTTTGTGAGATGGGCTGGCTTGTGGTGAGATGTGGGCAGGTAGCTTTGTGAGATGTGGAGCAGGTAGCTTGGTGAGATGTAGGCCAGGTAGCAGTGAGATGTGGGCAGAGTAGCTTGGTGAGATGTGGGTAGAGTAGCTTGGTGAGATGTGGGCAGAAGGGTAGCTTGGTGAGATGTGGGCAAGGTAGCTTGGAACAGCAAGAGATGTGGGCAGAGTAGCTTAGAGAATAGCCCAGAGCAGGTAGCTTTGTGAGATGTGGGCAGAGATAGCTTGGTGAGACTATGTGATAGCTCAGTGGTAGGCATTGGTTAGTGAGATGTCTGGGCAGAGTAGCAGTTGGATATGGAAACCCCGTGCTTAGTGAGATGTGGGCAGGTAGCCCAGTGAGATGTGGGCAGGTAGCTTGGTGAGATGTGGGCAGGTAGCAGGTAGCCAGCTTTGGGAGGATGTGGGCAGGTAGCAGTGAGATGTGGGCAGGTAGCTTTGTGAGATGTGGGCAGGTAGCTTTGTGCAGATGTGGGCAGGTGAGCTTTGTGAGATGCAGGAGGTAGCTTGAGGTGAGATGTGGGCAGGTAGCTTAGGGTGAGATGAGGGCAGGTAGCTTGGTGAGATGGAGAGAGATGTGGCAGGCTTGCTTACATGTGATGGAACTGAACTTGTTGTATGAATTTGGGTGCCTTACCATGGTATGGCTGGTTATATTATACAAATTTCACCCGTTTATTCAATCTATTAATCTTATCCCTCTCGTTAAGTTAGGATGTCATCTGTATGATGGGTCTTAAATCACCCTCTGATTCAAAGAGAGTGTGTATCAATTTGTATCAGTTTAGGTTTGACCTCTGAATGTTATCAGAGAGGAAGAAGAGCCACATATTTTAAGTTGATGCCTGAATAAATAAGATTGTCTGGGTGATGCCTCAGTTTACTGTCTTTGCGTGATGATTCACGTGAGGTTGTCTAAAACAACCCTTAGCACTAAGCTTCCACCTGTCACCGAGTTACAATCACCGATCTAGAGATAGCTTTGTACAACAGTGCCAACTGGCTGCAGGATGTAATATCTCAATCCATGGGTTTGAATCTTTGCATATGCAATTAAGCAACATATAACTTGGTGTTTTCGACACTGTACAGCAGATGTATTATACCACTTAGTTTCAGGGTATAAGAACTGAATGAATTACCAACATGCTGACTGACAGTTGTTTTCCACAGACACAAGTTTTCTTGGAAATTACAGATATACACATGACCTTCTGATACAGTTGTCAGCCATGTTTGAAAGATCAGATCAAGGGAGATTACCAGCCACTGGAAACTACTAAAGCAGACAACTGGATAAACCATCAAGCAGTGCATATGTGAATAAAGTCAGAACTGGATGATGACTGTTAACTGTTGAGATATACGTGTTTCCTGCTTAGTGAAGAAGAATAACAGGAACTGGATGATGACTGTTAACTGTTGAGATATGATGTTTCCAGCTTAGTGAAGAATAATGTCAGGGAACTGGATGATGACTGTTAACTGTTGAGATATCGATGTTTCAGCAGTGAAGAATACTGTCAGGGAACTGGAGAACTGTTAACTTGTGAGATATCAGATGATGGTGAAGAAGAATGTCAGGGAAGATGATGACTGTTAACGGGCCAGATATCGTGTTTCCTGCTTGGTGAATAATGTCAGGGATAGAAATGTACATTTCTGCCATGGTTGCCACATAGCACTTGTTCCAGGAGTGCGTTTAGGAATTCAAGTGTGCCCACCTGAAGATACTTCCTTAATATATATCAATTAGGTTGTTTTGTATGCGGTCATCCGTGTACTAGCTTTTGTAAGTAGCATGGTAATAAAGGAACTGAATCCCGTGGTGGTTAAAAGTATTTCAGAGATTGCACATGTAAAAGATGGACTCTGTAACAAGTTTGTAATTGAAAATGATATCAGCAGATAATGGTCAATTTCAAAAGTTTCTCAAAATTTTGATTTCAATTGTACAACAGCAAATTGTCCCTGCACAAGTATCAGACAAATGGAGACTTGCCATCAGCAAGCCGTCGTGACAGAGCCCCAGGTCATCCGGACTGACAGCAGCCAGCAGTCATTCAGCCAGCTCAGCAACACCTCCAGTCCAGTGGACGAGGTCACCACGGAGGGAGGTGGCGAGGAGAGGGTTCCGGCGGATGTTTGCAGCAGTGGTCCAACACCCTACCCCCGGTCCCGGAGAACTGCCCACACTTCCACGGGTGTGTCAGGTACTGCATACTCCAGCTTCAACAGCCAATTCTCATATGATCATATATATGTTTAGGAAAATTTATTTAGACTATTTTTTGGACAAGAAAAGACTTTCAAATGGTAATTGCAGTTCACAGGAATACCTCTTGTATTCACATTGAGGTACTCATGATCTTGTGTTGCATGTCATGGTGGCAAGCTACTAGTTAAATAAGTTACAGTAGCAAAACCAACTACAATGATTCACACTAACACGAAGAAGACTTGACTGCAAAGCTGTTTTAATGCTTCTTTGGAAGATACTTAGACAGAAGAAGTATTTGCAATTAAATCACTCATATATTGGGGCAAATGCAGCAACATCCCTGCTTTAATGGAAAGACAGTTATACATGGCAATTGAACATTCACTTGCGAACTTATGTGGGTAAAGTTTTGTGTGATACTCAATTGATAGGAGGTATTAGTATACCGCATTCAATGCATCATTTATGTTGTTCATGAGGTGTAGCCAGCATTAAATGTTTTTCATTTCTGCTCAAGTATCAAGTCTCAAGTCAGTTATTTTGTTGATAGCCCGTGAAGGTGATAAGGAGTGATGGAGAGAGTGGAGGAAGATGAAGAGACGGAGGTAGAGGGAAGAAGAGAAGGTGAATGTTGAAGATGATGAGGAAGAAGCAGAGGAAGTTGGGAAGGTTCGGCACTTGACCAAACGGAAAGTGTCTCACCGCCAAGTCCTGGTTCAGGATGAGTCTGAGGAGGAGGAGGAGGAGGGAAGAAGAAGAAGAGGAGGAGGAGATAGCTACAAAACCACGGGGGAAAGGTCCAGCAAAAGCGTGAGCAAAAACCGGGCATCAGGTGGGGAAAAGTGAGTGATGCTAACACACCGCTTAACTCTGTGGTGTCTGTCAGCACATACAAGTATCAGATTGAGAGAAAATAGATTGTTGGATTGTTGTTGCATGCTCAGTGTGGGAAAAATAAACAAGCTCCTTTGTTCCTTGGCAAATAAATAGTAATTTTCTGCTTAAATCCAAATTATTATTTGGACTTATGTTTTTAGTTGTGTACTGTGACCCGTGAAGATCTGGGGTAGAATAGGTCTTCAGCAACCCATGCTTGCCGCGAAAAGGCTTAATTTTGCTTGTCGTGACGAGGCATTAATTAACGGGATCGGATGGTCAGGCTTCGCTGGACTTGGTTGACACATGTCATCGGTTCCCAATTGTGCAGATCGATGCTCATGCTGTTGATCACTGGATTGTCTGGTCCAGACTTCGATTATTTACAGACCGCTGCCATATAGCTGGAATATTACTGACTGCGCGCGTAAACTAAACTCACTCACTCACTCATTGTGTACTGTATTTGTGTCCATCTGTGTTTAAACTGGGTTTTGCTTGAATCTTTGAACAGTTCAGATGTTAAGGTTATGTATAAAGGTTTTGTGTGCAGATTTGCAAAATAATGAAGGCTTAAATTGGTTCTTTGCAGTTCAGTCCTGAGACAGAGTTACTTATTCAGATGACCTCTTTCTTGATATCCGCTGGTGATGTTGATAAAATTTCCAGATTTAAGAAGCATTGCTTTCTCTCATACATTCTCTTTGATTACTCATTGTGTGGTTTCTACATGGGATGCAGTCAGTGTGTGAGATGATATTACATAGATGTTTGCCCTTTCCTCCAATTCCCCTCACTCTGTTGCAGGTAAAGGGGGTGTTTCAAACGGTCACTCCAAACCTTCTTACAGAACACGGGCCGCCACGGGCAAAGTTAAACCTGCTAAGTACATGCCTGATGAAAGTAGCTCATTAGTGTCTAAATCAGAATCAAACTCTGCAACCACATCATCAACCACGTCGCCTAGAGGCAGAACATCATCATCAGATAGCAGTAGTAGCAACAACAACAGTGGAAGCGGCACTGATGACCACGATGATGAAGATGACAAACAGCACAGTGACTATGTGAACTCATCCAGATCTTCCAAACGTGGAGCAGCAAAACCGGCCACCAGGTCAATCCAGAAACAAGTAGAAATAGTGCGCCATAGTGCGAGAGAACGGCGGAAAGTTCAAGACAATATTTTTGTGTACGAACAACAAAGAAAATCCAGAATCAAGACCAGAAACCAAGGGAGGAGGACAGTGCAGTATCAAGAAGATGAGAGTGACAATGAGCGAGCAAATGGTCGGAATGGAATGGTGGATTCCGACTCGGACTCAGACTCAAGTGAAAACCAGTCATCTCCAGACATGACCACTACGAAAGTAGTAGGGTCGATAACGGAAACTTACAATCCGGCGGCCAGAGCTAGTCTGATGGGAGACTGACATATGGAAGGTCATCTCATCTAAGTGCTTTACAGTGGTGCATCATATGGATACTTCGCCAAAATACTGCCATAATGTACTCAACTGGTTACCGTGGTGGTATTACTCAAATGTGCTTGTGTGTGAAGACTTTACTGTGTGGATGTTTCATGCTGAACCTGAAGTTTTCTTTGAAGACCAGAGTGTGAATATTATGCAAATGTGTGAACTCTTACCAAGCATTTAATTCTCATCACTTTTTCACTTTGCAAAGAGGAAAGTAACGCATTGCTCTTAGAGTAGAAGTGTTCTGAAGTCTTCAGTACGACCTAGTTGGAATCAAAATCTGAAAACAGTGACACACTGTGAAATATTTCTACCCCGATTAGTTAGCCAGCTGTAGCATTCAAACTGAGGCAAATCTAGACACGCCTGTGATTAATATGTGCGGATTGTGCAAGTCAATTGCAGTATCACATTTGCTCAACTAAACCATTTTTGCAAATGCCAATGAATCAGAGTAGTAATTTCTATCAGTCTGGTGATATGATGCTACAGCTACATTGTAGGATAAATAAGTAAAGTTCATCCTCATTGTGTTATTCATTGTATGTTTCATTGTTGTTTTATCATCGGCTTATCACAGAGAGTAATGTGACTGTGGCAGCATATGGAGTCATTTCTCCTCCTCAGGAAATAGTGCTTATGTGATGAACTGTATCATTTAAACACAGCGATTCATGTTGTTGTAGTAAAGCTAACAAATACTGGTGTGCCAGCCATGGAGAAACTAATTGAAGTTTATTATCGGAGATCAGAAAAGTGGGGAATTTCTTTAATTAAAATTGTCTCATTTGATGTACCGGGTAAGTAAATTTAGTTTCCTGTACCCAACTGCACCCTTTAGTCTACCGACATAACTATGCCGTTGATCTACAGTTTAAGCACAGTGAGACCCTGTTAATGTGGACAGTGAGACCCTGTTAATCTGGACTATGTGCTTTCCAGTCAGATAACCTTGATCAACAAGTGTCTGAATTTACCAACCAGCATGATGTTCCTTTCACTGTATGGACACTGAGAAAAGTGGTTGTGCAGAACCTCATGTTTTTTATTAATATGGTTTCATTGTACATTGTTTGTCTGGTTTATGAGTTATGATGGTCTGTTTGATTGACATATAGAAGTTCGTGGAGTAAAGTGCAGATTATGGATAACAACTTCTTATTATATTTGATGCGTTTGGTGTATGGATTTATATACCCGTTGTCAAGCAAGAGTGCCTCGCGGCTTGACAACGGTATAAGAATCCATACCGAAACATCGCATCAAATATAATAAAGAAGTTGTTATCCATAAAGAATCTTACTTTCTTACGAGTTATGATAGCTACTGAATGCTTGGATGTGAAGTGTGGTTTGAAACTAACGTCATCAGACATTTGCTGCCACCAGTTTGATGACCCACTTTTTGTAGTCATCTTGTCATTGACAGTTATCACCAGACTTGACAGTAACCAGGAAACCCTTATGTTGTGTGTTGCTATTTGTTATTTCAAGTGGATCTCTGCCATGTATCTACTATGTGGACATAGGAAGGTTCATTGTGGATAAAAGATATACCAATTTCATTCTCAAATTTAGATTGATTTTTTTTTTTTAGCATTCTCAGCCATATTTTAAATGAAGGCAGGGAACCCCCTTGGTGGGAGATGAAAGGTGTCCAACCTGACATACCATGTTGAGTATTGTGACCCTTGTTTCCCCACCGAGCCCCCTCGGCAGGTGATGAAAGGTGTCCAACCTGACATACCGTGTTGAGTGACCCTTTGTTTCCCCACCGAACCCCCTTGGTGGGAGATGAAAGGTGTCCAACCTGACATACCATGTTGAGTATTGTGACCCTTGTTTCCCCACCGAGCCCCCTCGGCAGGTGATGAAAGGTGTCCAACCTGACATACCATGTTGAGTATTGTGATCCTTGTTTCCCCACCGAGCCCCCTCGGCAGGTGATGAAAGGTGTCCAACCTGACATACCACGTTGAGTATTGTGACCCTTGTTTCCCCACCGAACCCCCTCGGCAGGTGATGAAAGGTGTCCAACCTGACATACCATGTTGAGTATTGTGACCCTTGTTTCCCCACCGAACCCCCTCGGCAGGTGATGAAAGGTGTCCAACCTGACATACCATGTTGAGTATTGTGATCCTTGTTTCCCCACCGAGCCCCCTCGGCAGGTGATGAAAGGTGTCCAATATTACATGTCATGACTTGAGTTGATGACGTGGTCATGTGGGCACTTGGTGTCATGGAACTTGATGTCACGACTACCGTATTGTTGCACTATGAAGGATCAGAGAAGGTTTTTACATAATTTAGGAACTGTCTTTATGCAAGGATTACCAGGAGGAATAAACAAAACAGTAACATATCTTTGGCTTTTCCCTTGCTCATGGTTTTACATTTTCATGCAAACCTCAGTCACATTTAAAAAAATATGTTTTCCAGGAATATATACCGGTATATCTTGCAGGCATCTAATATATATATGTACTTCTTACAGTTGGGGGCGGTGTGGTAGCTGTGAGTGGTAAAAGCTGCTTCGCTCATCACCAAGACCCGGTTCAAATCCCCACATGGGTACAATATGTGAAGCCCATTTCTGGTGTCCCCTGCCGTGGATACAGCTGGAATATTGCTAAAAGCGGGCGAAAACTAAACTCACTCACTCACTCACTCACAGTTGAGCCATGTGGCTGTAATTTACGTGAGAAACATGGTGGATCCCACGGAAGTATACAATCCCACAACATCTGTACATTTCCTTATGATAGCACTGTAACTTGTCTGTGTAGATTCTGTTCAATAGCAAATGAAATCTCCAGGCTACGTTCTTTAGAAAATCCCTAGTACAGGAATACTTTCTTCAGAGTATGATTCTTGTTGGGGATATGCAGTAGAAATTCCCTGCAGAGAGTTTATTCTCCAGACAGAAGGTTCTGTGAAGACGGTAGGATCATGTTCACCATGGTTTATAAGGCACGCGGTCGATACATCTTGTCCTTTACCACAACAAGTGAAAACATTTCTTATCTTGACATTATCTTGACATGTTGGGACCACTTTCATTGTTCCCTGATGTGAAACAGGTGTGTGGTTTAGATAGTAGTGCATTTACACATGTCCTCGCAATACTCAATGTCATTTGGAACTGACTACTGGCAAGACATATGAGGGGGAGCATTCCGACCAGAACGCAGTTAACTAGTGGTCTTGCTTGTAGCGGTTGTTTTCTGAAGTTACCATTATTTGTTTGCTAATTGTATATAATCCTGACTTGATCAGAAGAAGAAATCTAGTCTTGGAATTATTTAATATTATACTTTTATGATGGAGTTTCAGGATACTGAATCTTTTCTCAATGTATACTGATATAAATTGAAACCATGATATATAATCATGTGAAATTTCAGTGGGTTAAGGGGCGTGGGTAGCTCTAGTGGTTAAAGCTGCTCGCTTCACGCCAAAGGTCTGGGTTCGATTCCCCACATGGGTGCAATTTGTGAAGCCCTTTTCTGGTGTCCCCTCACCGCGATATTGCTGGAATATTGCTAAAAACGGTGAAACCATACTCAGTCAGTCAGTTCAGTGGGTAAGTAAATTTAAGAGACTATTTTCTCTTAATGTTGCAATATGGATGCAAATGAAATAAGCCTTGTCATATTTCCTTCAATAAATTAAACACATTTGATATTAGTAACTATAACTGTTCTTGATTTTGTCTTTACAATTGTACGTTGTCGCATACAATAATTATTGATTTGTACAGCTATGTTATAGTATTGACAAACTCGTTAACTGTTTGTTTTACTAGTTGTTTCAACCATACAAGTGAACAAGAAATTATTCATTCCAGCCTGTGTAACACGTGAGTCCCATATCAGTATTTTATTGCACATCACTTGAAATGCTATTTTCTTTAAACTACTGACCAATGTCAGTGAGATATTTTCATGTGAGGAAAGTAAGATCATACAGATGGATCTTGCCTACATCTGGACGGAAGGCTTTGGTGTATTTCTGAACAATCAGACAGTTATTCCAGGTTGTTTAACTGTTCCCCTAAGACTGCTGGCAAGGTGTGAATGTTGCAGAGAATTTTGAGCTTAAGGAGATGTGGGCAAATCTTTAATAGGTAGGACATTTTGTTGTAAGACAAACTTGGTTTTGTCAATTTCAGGATTTTTTTTTTTTTTAAATATTCTCTTTAGGAAACTATTTCCTTTTCAATAATGATTAATTTGCTGCCACTTAAATGCCTGCTTTTAAGATTTTGGTTTGATGTTTCAAACAAATTTAGAGATATTTAGAAAGATTATTGACATTACATCTTACTTACTTTTCCGCTGACTACAGTAAAATAACCCTTTATATCAAACTCCAAGGGGCCACTCGAAATTAGTTTGTTATATCCAGAGTTCGCTATTCACTTTTTTATATGATAATATAAGGTTTATTCAGGATTTTGTGAACAGTTCGCCATATCCGCCTGTTCAAGCTATGTAAAAGTATTCTACTGTATAAACAAGTGGCCTTGGGGAATTCCTTTTGGCAAAAGTCACAAATATAGATGAAACTCCCCAGTTTGTGGTTGTACTGACTGTAAAAAGTCTCTAGGAGGTTGTCAGGTTTTGAAGCATGATGTTGATGTTAAATTATAGTCCTCCACCCCCTGAGGCTGGATTATTATGAAATATCTCTACATGCATGAAACTTTGTATGGATCATTAGAAACTTCACCACAGGGAAATGTAGGTGACTTTGAAAGGTCAAGGTCATCCTTGGGTTATGAAACATGGCATTGCAATTTAATTGTACAATCCTGAGATTGTATAATTGTTTGATCATTGTCTTGATAAAGCAAAAAGTCTGGAGGTCATTTTTGGATTGGAAATGTTTGCATAATATTTTTGAGCTTTGTGGAAATGTCAGTGAAGGGCTGCTTCGTTTTACAAGTACTAGCAAACACCTCTAGTAATTGATATTTAAATTAATATTAATTCTAAAACAAGCTTAAGAATATTCTATTACATTTTTACAATAATAGATCACCGATAAATAGTTCAGTCACAGCAAAACAGTTGTATTAGTACATATTGCTTTGATCTTCATGTTGCAATCAAACTTGACTAAAATTTAATATCAAATATTTTGGTGAGGAAAAATGTTTCTTCTTCCCTTCCTCACTTAGATATGTTATTCAGTATTGACATTAATTTTTTAAAAACAAATTATATAATCTTTGCATTAAACACCAGCATACTTCCAGAATTAAAGACAGAGTTGCTTCTTTAAAAAGCATGTGACATTATGTCTAAATATATACCGGAATATCAAGTTATTTTCTGTTTGAACCTATATTTCTGAGACATATTGGATAATTCCATACTGCTCCAGGCTACTGCAGCCCTGTGTAATATCTAGACACATCTCTGCCATGGTCAGAACAGCTTGCAACAGTCATATGCCTTGTGGTATTGGCAACGCCTAATCTTTTGGCCTATTTATAACATGAGCAAAATGTGTTTTCAAACTTCTTCTTTGACAGTGTGTGAAATACTGAATTCTGCCATCATATGTATGTAGTGTGGAGGAGGCTTTGGTACTGTCTTTGTTTGTGGTGGGAAGTTCCAGTTTTATCACTGCTACAGCAATATGAAAATTGATTAGTTTCATACGGCCTCTCTGAAGTAGAAACAGAGGTACTTCCAGGCTTAACCCCTTAATGTGTACCAATGATATCTTGATAATACAACTTCAGTGGCTACTCGTTCAGTGGTATGGACCTATTAAGCAAAATACCAGTAGATATGGACATTATAGAAATGTATGGACATGCCAGAGAAAGATATTAGTTTTGGAACAAAGTTGCAAGAGAACTTGATTACAGTACCCGAACATTTTTAACTGAATATTTTTAATCAGTTAAAATAAGGTTTCGCTCTTATCCTTAACATCAATCTGTTGAGGACACATGAACAAACAAGGAATAATTTAATGTTTATAATGAGATCCCAGTCTAATTTTAAAGAGATGTAATAAAATAAATATTTTATGTCAGATATGAAGTAGAAGTGAATATTCTCAAAATAACAACCTCATGGACCGGAATAGCAACTATTGTGACTGGAATAGATTTCAATAATATGGATGATATATAGATGGTCAGTTTGTTTTGATTTCCATTTAAGATGAAAAATAAACCTCTTCCATCTCTTTAATGCAGGATTAACAAAGTTGTAATTTGTATGGTGAAGATAGGACCTCATTTCATGAATTGATTGTAACTTTAAGGACTGCTTCTAAATTTATAGGCTATGACAGTACATGAATTTGGCCCCTATTACTGTGCCATTGCCATTAATGAGTCGAGCATAGTCTGATAATAACGATTTGATATCACAGAT